>NW_027672802.1:0-104000 GCF_964194105.1 Spermophilus citellus | reverse complement strand
TAGGGCTACATCAAGAGGAAACAAAACATAGAGATAGAACTTGAAAGTACTTTACTGTGTCAAGTTTCAAGAAGCTAGCACAAACCGTGTTGGATTTAGAGTTCCAAATACATCTATCAATATAGGAGAAAACAGAGTGAAACCTAAAAATTCAAACTGTTACTGGAAATGAACGCTTCAACATAGAAGAACGACATTTGGGGAACCAAGTCGCCTTCGTGTACTGATCATTACCTGAAAGTATCATCCAGTTTGGGTGAAAAAATATTTGCTGAGATTTTTAGAGATTCGTAATTTTTGGAAGCTTGGCAACCCCTCTCCATGAAAGTGGTTCTCGCCAGTCACTGCTTAGGGCTACAGCAAGAGGAAACAAAACATAGAGATAGAACGTGAAACTACTTTACTGTATCTAGTTTCAAGAAGCTAGCACAAACCCTGTTGGATTTAGAGTTCCAAATACATGTATCAATATAGGAGAAAACAGAGTGAAACCTAAAAATTCAAACTGTTACAGGAAATGAACGCTTCAACATAGAAGAATGACATTTGGGGAACCAAGTCGCCTTAGTGTACTGATCATTACCTGAAAGTATCATCCAGTTTGGGTGAAAAAATATTTGCTGAGATTTCTGGAGATTCGTAATTTTTGGAAGCTTGGCAACCCCTCTCCATGAAAGTGTTTCTCGCCAGTCACTGCTTAGGGCTACATCAGGAGGAAACAAAACATAGAGATAGAACTTGAAACTACTTTACTCTGTCAAGTTTCAAGAAGCTAGCACAAACCGTGTTGGATTTAGAGTTCAAAATACATCTATAAATATAGCAGAAAACGGAGTGAAACCTAAAAATTCAAACTGTTACTGGAAATGAACGCTTCAACATAGAAGAACGAAATTTGGGGAACCAAGTCGCCTTAGTGTACTGATCATTACCTGAAAGTATCATACAGTTTGGGTGAAAAAATATTTGCTGAGATTTTTGGAGATTCGTAACTTTTGGAAGCTTGGCAACCTTTTTCCATGAAAGTGTTTCTCACCAGTCACTGCTTAGGGCTACATCAAGAGGAAACAGAATATAGAGATAGAACGTTAAACTACTTTATTTTGTCAAGTTTCATGAAGCTAGCACAAACCGTGTTGGATTTAGAGTTCCAAATACATCTATCAATATAGGAGAAAACAGAGTGAAACCTAAAAATTCAAACAGTTACAGGAAATGAACGCTTCAACATAGAAGAATGACATTTGGGGAACCAAGTCGCCTTAGTGTACTGATCATTACCTGAAAGTATCATCCAGTTTGGGTGAAAAAATATTTGCTGAGATTTTTGGAGATTCGTAATTTTTGGAAGCTTGGCAACCCCTCTCCATGAAAGTGGTTCTCGCCAGTCACTGCTTAGGGCTACAGCAAGAGGAAACAAAACATAGAGATAGAACGTGAAACTACTTTACTGTATCAAGTTTCAAGAAGCTAGCACAAACCGTGTTGGATTTAGAGTTCCAAATACATGTATCAATATAGGAGAAAACAGAGTGAAACCTAAAAATTCAAACTGTTACTGGAAATGAACGCTTCAACATAGAAGAACGAAATTTGGGGAACCAAGTCGCCTTAGTGTACTGATCATTACCTGAAAGTATCATCCAGTTTGGGTGAAAAAATATTTGCTGAGATTTCTGGAGATTCGTAATTTTTGGAAGCTTGGCAACCCCTTTCCATGAAAGTGTTTCTCGCCAGTCACTGCTTAGGGCTACATCAAGAGGAAACAAAACCTAGAGATAGAACGTGAAACTACTTTACTGTGTCAAGTTTCAAGAAGCTAGCACAAACCGTGTTGGATTTAGAGTTCCAAATACATCTATCAATATAGGAGAAAACAGAGTGAAACCTAAAAATTCAAACTGTTACCGGAAATGAACGCTTCAACATAGAAGAATGAAATTTGGGGAACCAAGTCGCCTACGTGTACTGATCATTACCTGAAAGTATCATCCAGTTTGGGTGAAAAAATATTTGCTGAGATTTTTGGAGATTGGTAACTTTTGGAAGCTTGGCAACCTTTTTCCATGAAAGTGTTTCTCACCAGTCACTGCTTAGGGCTACATCAAGAGGAAACAGAATATAGAGATAGAACGTGAAACTACTTTACTTTGTCAAGTTTCATGAAGCTAGCACAAACCGTGTTGGATTTAGAGTTCCAAATACATCTATCAATATAGGAGAAAACAGAGTGAAACCTAAAAATTCAAAGTGTTACAGGAAATGAACGCTTCAACATAGAAGAACGACATTTGGGGAACCAAGTCGCCTTCGTGTACTGATCATTACCTGAAAGTATCATCCTGTTTGGGTGAAAAAATATTTGCTGAGATTTCTGGAGATTCGTAATTTTTGGAAGCTTGGCAACCCCTCTCCATGAAAGTGGTTCTCGCCAGTCACTGCTTAGGGCTACAGCAAGAGGAAACAAAACATAGAGATAGAATGTGAAACTACTTTACTGTATCAAGTTTCAAGAAGTTAGCACAAACCATGTTGGATTTAGAGTTCCAAATACATGTATCAATATAGGAGAAAACAGAGTGAAACCTAAAAATTCAAACTGTTACAGGAAATGAACGCTTCAACATAGAAGAATGACATTTGGGGAACCAAGTCGCCTTAGTGTACTGATCATTACCTGAAAGTATCATCCAGTTTGGGTGAAAAAATATTTGCTGAGATTTCTGGAGATTCGTAATTTTTGGAAGCTTGGCAACCCCTTTCCATGAAAGTGTTTCTCGCCAGTCACTGCTTAGGGCTACATCAAGAGGAAACAAAACATAGAGATAGAACGTGAAACTACTTTACTGTGTCAAGTTTCAAGAAGCTAGCACAAACCGTGTTGGATTTAGAGTTCCAAATACATGTATCAATATAGGAGAAAACAGAGTGAAACCTAAAAATTCAAACTGTTACAGGAAATGAACGCTTCAACATAGAAGAATGACATTTTTGGAACCAAGTCGCCTTAGTGTACTGATCATTACCTGAAAGTATCATCCAGTTTGGGTGAAAAAATATTTGCTGAGATTTCTGGAGATTCGTAATTTTTGGAAGCTTGGCAACCCCTTTCCATGAAAGTGTTTCTCGCCAGTCACTGCTTAGGGCTACATCAAGAGGAAACAAAACATAGAGATAGAATGTGAAACTACTTTACTGTGTCAAGTTTCATGAAGCTAGCACAAACCGTGTTGGATTTAGAGTTCCAAATACATGTATCAATATAGGAGAAAACAGAGTGAAACCTAAAAATTCAAACAGTTACAGGAAATGAACGCTTCAACATAGAAGAACGAAATTTGGGGAACCAAGTCGCCTTAGTGTACTGATCATTACCTGAAAGTATCATCCAGTTTGGGTGAAAAAATATTTGCTGAGATTTTTGGAGATTCGTAATTTTTGGAAGCTTGGCAACCCCTCTCCATGAAAGTGGTTCTCGCCAGTCACTGCTTAGGGCTACAGCAAGAGGAAACAAAACATAGAGATAGAACGTGAAACTACTTTACTGTATCTAGTTTCAAGAAGCTAGCACAAACCGAGTTGGATTTAGAGTTCCAAATACATGTATCAATATAGGAGAAAACAGAGTGAAACGTAAAAATTCAAAGTGTTACAGGAAATGAACGCTTCAACATAGAAGAACGACATTTGGGGAACCAAGTCGCCTTCGTGTACTGATCATTACCTGAAAGTATCATCCTGTTTGGGTGAAAAAATATTTGCTGAGATTTCTGGAGATTCGTAATTTTTGGAAGCTTGGCAACCCCTCTCCATGAAAGTGGTTCTCGCCAGTCACTGCTTAGGGCTACAGCAAGAGGAAACAAAACATAGAGATAGAACTTGAAACTACTTTACTGTGTCAAGTTTCAAGAAGCTAGCACAAACCGTGTTGGATTTAGAGTTCCAAATACATGTATCAATATAGGAGAAAACAGAGTGAAACCTAAAAATTCAAACTGTTACTGGAAATGAACGCTTCAACATAGAAGAACGAAATTTGGGGAACCAAGTCGCCTTAGTGTACTGATCATTACCTGAAAGTATCATCCAGTTTGGGTGAAAAAATATTTGCTGAGATTTTTGGAGATTCGTAACTTTTGGAAGCTTGGCAACCTTTTTCCATGAAAGTGTTTCTCACCAGTCACTGCTTAGGGCTACATCAAGAGGAAACAGAATATAGAGATAGAACGTGAAACTACTTTACTTTGTCAAGTTTCATGAAGCTAGCACAAACCGTGTTGGATTTAGAGTTCCAAATACATCTATCAATATAGGAGAAAACAGAGTGAAACCTAAAAATTCAAACAGTTACAGGAAATGAACGCTTCAACATAGAAGAATGACATTTGGGGAACCAAGTCGCCTTAGTGTACTGATCATTACCTGCAAGTATCATCCAGTTTGGGTGAAAAAATATTTGCTGAGATTTCTGGAGATTCGTAATTTTTGGAAGCTTGGCAACCCCTTTCCATGAAAGTGTTTCTCGCCAGTCACTGCTTAGGGCTACATCAAGAGGAAACAAAACATAGAGATAGAATGTGAAACTACTTTACTGTGTCAAGTTTCAAGAAGCTAGCACAAACCGTGTTGGATTTAGAGTTCCAAATACATGTATCAATATAGGAGAAAACAGAGTGAAACCTAAAAATTCAAACTGTTACTGGAAATGAACGCTTCAACATAGAAGAACGAAATTTGGGGAACCAAGTCGCCTTAGTGTACTGATCATTACCTGAAAGTATCATCCAGTTTGGGTGAAAAAATATTTGCTGAGATTTTTGGAGATTCGTAATTTTTGGAAGCTTGGCAACCCCTCTCCATGAAAGTGGTTCTCGCCAGTCACTGCTTAGGGCTACAGCAAGAGGAAACAAAACATAGAGATAGAACGTGAAACTACTTTATTGTGTCAAGTTTCAAGAAGCTAGCACAAACCGTGTTGGATTTAGAGTTCCAAATACATGTATCAATATAGGAGAAAACAGAGTGAAACCTAAAAATTCAAACTGTTACAGGAAATGAACGCTTCAACATAGAAGAACGACATTTGGGGAACCAAGTCGCCTTCGTGTACTGATCATTACCTGAAAGTATCATCCAGTTTGGGTGAAAAAATATTTGCTGAGATTTCTGGAGATTCCTAATTTTTGGAAGCTTGGCAACCCCTTTCCATGAAAGTGTTTCTCGCCAGTCACTGCTTAGGACTACATCAAGAGGAAACAAAACATAGAGATAGAACTTGAAACTACTTTACTCTGTCAAGTTTCAAGAAGCTAGCACAAACCGTGTTGGATTTAGAGTTCCAAATACATCTATCAATATAGGAGAAAACAGAGTGAAACCTAAAAATTCAAACTGTTACTGGAAATGAACGCTTCAACATAGAAGAACGACATTTGGGGAACCAAGTCGCCTTCGTGTACTGATCATTACCTGAAAGTATCATCCAGTTTGGGTGAAAAAATATTTGCTGAGATTTTTAGAGATTCGTAATTTTTGGAAGCTTGGCAACCCCTCTCCATGAAAGTGGTTCTCGCCAGTCACTGCTTAGGGCTACAGCAAGAGGAAACAAAACATAGAGATAGAACGTGAAACTACTTTACTGTATCTAGTTTCAAGAAGCTAGCACAAACCGTGTTGGATTTAGAGTTCCAAATACATGTATCAATATAGGAGAAAACAGAGTGAAACCTAAAAATTCAAACTGTTACAGGAAATGAACGCTTCAACATAGAAGAATGACATTTGGGGAACCAAGTCGCCTTAGTGTACTGATCATTACCTGAAAGTATCATCCAGTTTGGGTGAAAAAATATTTGCTGAGATTTCTGGAGATTCGTAATTTTTGGAAGCTTGGCAACCCCTTTCCATGAAAGTGTTTCTCGCCAGTCACTGCTTAGGGCTACATCAAGAGGAAACAAAACATAGAGATAGAACTTGAAACTACTTTACTCTGTCAAGTTTCAAGAAGCTAGCACAAACCGTGTTGGATTTAGAGTTCCAAATACATCTATCAATATAGCAGAAAACAAAGTGAAACCTAAAAATTCAAACTGTTACTGGAAATGAACGCTTCAACATAGAAGAACGAAATTTGGGGAACCAAGTCGCCTTAGTGTACTGATCATTACCTGAAAGTATCATCCAGTTTGGGTGAAAAAATATTTGCTGAGATTTTTGGAGATTCGTAACTTTTGGACGCTTGGCAACCTTTTTCCATGAAAGTGTTTCTCACCAGTCACTGCTTAGGGCTACATCAAGAGGAAACAGAATATAGAGATAGAACGTGAAACTACTTTACTTTGTCAAGTTTCATGAAGCTAGCACAAACCGTGTTGGATTTAGAGTTCCAAATACATCTATCAATATAGGAGAAAACAGAGTGAAACCTAAAAATTCAAACAGTTACAGGAAATGAACGCTTCAACATAGAAGAATGACATTTGGGGAACCAAGTCGCCTTAGTGTACTGATCATTACCTGAAAGTATCATCCAGTTTGGGTGAAAAAATATTTGCTGAGATTTTTGGAGATTCGTAATTTTTGGAAGCTTGGCAACCCCTTTCCATGAAAGTGTTTCTCGCCAGTCACTGCTTAGGGCTACATCAAGAGGAAACAAAACATAGAGATAGAACGTGAAACTACTTTACTGTGTCAAGTTTCAAGAAGCTAGCACAAACCGTGTTGGATTTAGAGTTCCAAATACATGTATCAATATAGGAGAAAACAGAGTGAAACCTAAAAATTCAAACTGTTACAGGAAATGAACGCTTCAACATAGAAGAATGACATTTTTGGAACCAAGTCGCCTTAGTGTACTGATCATTACCTGAAAGTATCATCCAGTTTGGGTGAAAAAATATTTGCTGAGATTTCTGGAGATTCGTAATTTTTGGAAGCTTGGCAACCCCTTTCCATGAAAGTGTTTCTCGCCAGTCACTGCTTAGGGCTACATCAAGAGGAAACAAAACATAGAGATAGAATGTGAAACTACTTTACTGTGTCAAGTTTCAAGAAGCTAGCACAAACCGTGTTGGATTTAGAGTTCCAAATACATGTATCAATATAGGAGAAAACAGAGTGAAACCTAAAAATTCAAACTGTTACTGGAAATGAACGCTTCAACATAGAAGAACGAAATTTGGGGAACCAAGTCGCCTTAGTGTACTGATCATTACCTGAAAGTATCATCCAGTTTGGGTGAAAAAATATTTGCTGAGATTTTTGGAGATTCGTAATTTTTGGAAGCTTGGCAACCCCTCTCCATGAAAGTGGTTCTCGCCAGTCACTGCTTAGGGCTACAGCAAGAGGAAACAAAACATAGAGATAGAACGTGAAACTACTTTATTGTGTCAAGTTTCAAGAAGCTAGCACAAACCGTGTTGGATTTAGAGTTCCAAATACATGTATCAATATAGGAGAAAACAGAGTGAAACCTAAAAATTCAAACTGTTACAGGAAATGAACGCTTCAACATAGAAGAACGAAATTTGGGGAACCAAGTCGCCTTCGTGTACTGATCATTACCTGAAAGTATCATCCAGTTTGGGTGAAAAAATATTTGCTGAGATTTCTGGAGATTCCTAATTTTGGAAGCTTGGCAACCCCTTTCCATGAAAGTGTTTCTCGCCAGTCACTGTTTAGGGCTACATCAAGAGGAAACAAAACATAGAGATAGAACTTGAAACTACTTTACTCTGTCAAGTTTCAAGAAGCTAGCACAAACCGTGTTGGATTTAGAGTTCCAAATACATCTATCAATATAGGAGAAAACAGAGTGAAACCTAAAAATTCAAACTGTTACTGGAAATGAACGCTTCAACATAGAAGAACGAAATTTGGGGAACCAAGTCGCCTTAGTGTACTGATCATTACCTGAAAGTATCATCCAGTTTGGGTGAAAAAATATTTGCTGAGATTTTTGGAGATTCGTAACTTTTGGAAGCTTGGCAACCTTTTTCCATGAAAGTGTTTCTCACCAGTCACTGCTTAGGGCTACATCAAGAGGAAACAGAATATAGAGATAGAACGTGAAACTACTTTACTTTGTCAAGTTTCATGAAGCTAGCACAAACCGTGTTGGATTTAGAGTTCCAAATACATCTATCAATATAGGAGAAAACAGAGTGAAACCTAAAAATTCAAACAGTTACAGGAAATGAACGCTTCAACATAGAAGAATGACATTTGGGGAACCAAGTCGCCTTAGTGTACTGATCATTACCTGAAAGTATCATCCAGTTTGGGTGAAAAAATATTTGCTGAGATTTTTGGAGATTCGTAATTTTTGGAAGCTTGGCAACCCCTCTCCATGAAAGTGGTTCTCGCCAGTCACTGCTTAGGGCTACAGCAAGAGGAAACAAAACATAGAGATAGAACGTGAAACTACTTTACTGTTTCAAGTTTCAAGAAGCTAGCACAAACCGTGTTGGATTTAGAGTTCCAAATACATGTATCAATATAGGAGAAAACAGAGTGAAACCTAAAAATTCAAACTGTTACTGGAAATGAACGCTTCAACATAGAAGAACGAAATTTTCGGAACCAAGTCGCCTTAGTGTACTGATCATTACCTGAAAGTATCATCCAGTTTGGGTGAAAAAATATTTGCTGAGATTTCTGGAGATTCGTAATTTTTGGAAGCTTGGCAACCCCTTTCCATGAAAGTGTTTCTCGCCAGTCACTGCTTAGGGCTACAGCAAGAGGAAACAAAACATAGAGATAAAACGTGAAACTACTTTACTGTGTCAAGTTTCAAGAAGCTAGCACAAACCGTGTTGGATTTAGAGTTCCAAATACATGTATCAATATAGGAGAAAACAGAGTGAAACCTAAAAATTCAAACTGTTACTGGAAATGAACGCTTCAACATAGAAGAACGAAATTTGGGGAACCAAGTCGCCTTAGTGTACTGATCATTACCTGAAAGTATCATCCAGTTTGGGTGAAAAAATATTTGCTGAGATTTCTGGAGATTCGTAATTTTTGGAAGCTTGGCAACCGCTTTCCATAAAAGTGTTTCTCGCCAGTCACTGCTTAGGGCTACATCAAGAGGAAACAAAACCTAGAGATAGAACGTGAAACTACTTTACTGTGTCAAGTTTCAAGAAGCTAGCACAAACCGTGTTGGATTTAGAGTTCCAAATACATCTATCAATATAGGAGAAAACAGAGTGAAACCTAAAAATTCAAAGTGTTACAGGAAATGAACGCTTCAACATAGAAGAACGACATTTGGGGAACCAAGTCGCCTTCGTGTACTGATCATTACCTGAAAGTATCATCCTGTTTGGGTGAAAAAATATTTGCTGAGATTTCTGGAGATTCGTAATTTTTGGAAGCTTGGCAACCCCTTTCCATGAAAGTGTTTCTCGCCAGTCACTGCTTAGGGCTACAGCAAGAGGAAACAAAACATAGAGATAAAACGTGAAACTACTTTACTGTGTCAAGTTTCAAGAAGCTAGCACAAACCGTGTTGGATTTAGAGTTCCAAATACATGTATCAATATAGGAGAAAACAGAGTGAAACCTAAAAATTCAAACTGTTACTGGAAATGAACGCTTCAACATAGAAGAACGAAATTTGGGGAACCAAGTCGCCTTAGTGTACTGATCATTACCTGAAAGTATCATCCAGTTTGGGTGAAAAAATATTTGCTGAGATTTCTGGAGATTCGTAATTTTTGGAAGCTTGGCAACCGCTTTCCATTAAAGTGTTTCTCGCCAGTCACTGCTTAGGGCTACATCAAGAGGAAACAAAACCTAGAGATAGAACGTGAAACTACTTTACTGTGTCAAGTTTCAAGAAGCTAGCACAAACCGTGTTGGATTTAGAGTTCCAAATACATCTATCAATATAGGAGAAAACAGAGTGAAACCTAAAAATTCAAACTGTTACAGGAAATGAACGCTTCAACATAGAAGAACGACATTTGGGGAACCAAGTCGCCTTCGTGTACTGATCATTACCTGAAAGTATCATCCAGTTTGGGTGAAAAAATATTTGCTGAGATTTCTGGAGATTCCTAATTTTTGGAAGCTTGGCAACCCCTTTCCATGAAAGTGTTTCTCGCCAGTCACTGCTTAGGACTACATCAAGAGGAAACAAAACATAGAGATAGAACTTGAAACTACTTTACTCTGTCAAGTTTCAAGAAGCTAGCACAAACCGTGTTGGATTTAGAGTTCCAAATACATCTATCAATATAGGAGAAAACAGAGTGAAACCTAAAAATTCAAACTGTTACTGGAAATGAACGCTTCAACATAGAAGAACGACATTTGGGGAACCAAGTCGCCTTCGTGTACTGATCATTACCTGAAAGTATCATCCAGTTTGGGTGAAAAAATATTTGCTGAGATTTTTAGAGATTCGTAATTTTTGGAAGCTTGGCAACCCCTCTCCATGAAAGTGGTTCTCGCCAGTCACTGCTTAGGGCTACAGCAAGAGGAAACAAAACATAGAGATAGAACGTGAAACTACTTTACTGTATCTAGTTTCAAGAAGCTAGCACAAACCGTGTTGGATTTAGAGTTCCAAATACATGTATCAATATAGGAGAAAACAGAGTGAAACCTAAAAATTCAAACTGTTACAGGAAATGAACGCTTCAACATAGAAGAATGACATTTGGGGAACCAAGTCGCCTTAGTGTACTGATCATTACCTGAAAGTATCATCCAGTTTGGGTGAAAAAATATTTGCTGAGATTTCTGGAGATTCGTAATTTTTGGAAGCTTGGCAACCCCTTTCCATGAAAGTGTTTCTCGCCAGTCACTGCTTAGGGCTACATCAAGAGGAAACAAAACATAGAGATAGAACTTGAAACTACTTTACTCTGTCAAGTTTCAAGAAGCTAGCACAAACCGTGTTGGATTTAGAGTTCCAAATACATCTATCAATATAGCAGAAAACAAAGTGAAACCTAAAAATTCAAACTGTTACTGGAAATGAACGCTTCAACATAGAAGAACGAAATTTGGGGAACCAAGTCGCCTTAGTGTACTGATCATTACCTGAAAGTATCATCCAGTTTGGGTGAAAAAATATTTGCTGAGATTTTTGGAGATTCGTAACTTTTGGACGCTTGGCAACCTTTTTCCATGAAAGTGTTTCTCACCAGTCACTGCTTAGGGCTACATCAAGAGGAAACAGAATATAGAGATAGAACGTGAAACTACTTTACTTTGTCAAGTTTCATGAAGCTAGCACAAACCGTGTTGGATTTAGAGTTCCAAATACATCTATCAATATAGGAGAAAACAGAGTGAAACCTAAAAATTCAAACAGTTACAGGAAATGAACGCTTCAACATAGAAGAATGACATTTGGGGAACCAAGTCGCCTTAGTGTACTGATCATTACCTGAAAGTATCATCCAGTTTGGGTGAAAAAATATTTGCTGAGATTTTTGGAGATTCGTAATTTTTGGAAGCTTGGCAACCCCTTTCCATGAAAGTGTTTCTCGCCAGTCACTGCTTAGGGCTACATCAAGAGGAAACAAAACATAGAGATAGAACGTGAAACTACTTTACTGTGTCAAGTTTCAAGAAGCTAGCACAAACCGTGTTGGATTTAGAGTTCCAAATACATGTATCAATATAGGAGAAAACAGAGTGAAACCTAAAAATTCAAACTGTTACAGGAAATGAACGCTTCAACATAGAAGAATGACATTTTTGGAACCAAGTCGCCTTAGTGTACTGATCATTACCTGAAAGTATCATCCAGTTTGGGTGAAAAAATATTTGCTGAGATTTCTGGAGATTCGTAATTTTTGGAAGCTTGGCAACCCCTTTCCATGAAAGTGTTTCTCGCCAGTCACTGCTTAGGGCTACATCAAGAGGAAACAAAACATAGAGATAGAATGTGAAACTACTTTACTGTGTCAAGTTTCAAGAAGCTAGCACAAACCGTGTTGGATTTAGAGTTCCAAATACATGTATCAATATAGGAGAAAACAGAGTGAAACCTAAAAATTCAAACTGTTACTGGAAATGAACGCTTCAACATAGAAGAACGAAATTTGGGGAACCAAGTCGCCTTAGTGTACTGATCATTACCTGAAAGTATCATCCAGTTTGGGTGAAAAAATATTTGCTGAGATTTTTGGAGATTCGTAATTTTTGGAAGCTTGGCAACCCCTCTCCATGAAAGTGGTTCTCGCCAGTCACTGCTTAGGGCTACAGCAAGAGGAAACAAAACATAGAGATAGAACGTGAAACTACTTTATTGTGTCAAGTTTCAAGAAGCTAGCACAAACCGTGTTGGATTTAGAGTTCCAAATACATGTATCAATATAGGAGAAAACAGAGTGAAACCTAAAAATTCAAACTGTTACAGGAAATGAACGCTTCAACATAGAAGAACGAAATTTGGGGAACCAAGTCGCCTTCGTGTACTGATCATTACCTGAAAGTATCATCCAGTTTGGGTGAAAAAATATTTGCTGAGATTTCTGGAGATTCCTAATTTTGGAAGCTTGGCAACCCCTTTCCATGAAAGTGTTTCTCGCCAGTCACTGTTTAGGGCTACATCAAGAGGAAACAAAACATAGAGATAGAACTTGAAACTACTTTACTCTGTCAAGTTTCAAGAAGCTAGCACAAACCGTGTTGGATTTAGAGTTCCAAATACATCTATCAATATAGGAGAAAACAGAGTGAAACCTAAAAATTCAAACTGTTACTGGAAATGAACGCTTCAACATAGAAGAACGAAATTTGGGGAACCAAGTCGCCTTAGTGTACTGATCATTACCTGAAAGTATCATCCAGTTTGGGTGAAAAAATATTTGCTGAGATTTTTGGAGATTCGTAACTTTTGGAAGCTTGGCAACCTTTTTCCATGAAAGTGTTTCTCACCAGTCACTGCTTAGGGCTACATCAAGAGGAAACAGAATATAGAGATAGAACGTGAAACTACTTTACTTTGTCAAGTTTCATGAAGCTAGCACAAACCGTGTTGGATTTAGAGTTCCAAATACATCTATCAATATAGGAGAAAACAGAGTGAAACCTAAAAATTCAAACAGTTACAGGAAATGAACGCTTCAACATAGAAGAATGACATTTGGGGAACCAAGTCGCCTTAGTGTACTGATCATTACCTGAAAGTATCATCCAGTTTGGGTGAAAAAATATTTGCTGAGATTTTTGGAGATTCGTAATTTTTGGAAGCTTGGCAACCCCTCTCCATGAAAGTGGTTCTCGCCAGTCACTGCTTAGGGCTACAGCAAGAGGAAACAAAACATAGAGATAGAACGTGAAACTACTTTACTGTTTCAAGTTTCAAGAAGCTAGCACAAACCGTGTTGGATTTAGAGTTCCAAATACATGTATCAATATAGGAGAAAACAGAGTGAAACCTAAAAATTCAAACTGTTACTGGAAATGAACGCTTCAACATAGAAGAACGAAATTTGGGGAACCAAGTCGCCTTAGTGTACTGATCATTACCTGAAAGTATCATCCAGTTTGGGTGAAAAAATATTTGCTGAGATTTCTGGAGATTCGTAATTTTTGGAAGCTTGGCAACCCCTTTCCATGAAAGTGTTTCTCGCCAGTCACTGCTTAGGGCTACAGCAAGAGGAAACAAAACATAGAGATAAAACGTGAAACTACTTTACTGTGTCAAGTTTCAAGAAGCTAGCACAAACCGTGTTGGATTTAGAGTTCCAAATACATGTATCAATATAGGAGAAAACAGAGTGAAACCTAAAAATTCAAACTGTTACTGGAAATGAACGCTTCAACATAGAAGAACGAAATTTGGGGAACCAAGTCGCCTTAGTGTACTGATCATTACCTGAAAGTATCATCCAGTTTGGGTGAAAAAATATTTGCTGAGATTTCTGGAGATTCGTAATTTTTGGAAGCTTGGCAACCGCTTTCCATAAAAGTGTTTCTCGCCAGTCACTGCTTAGGGCTACATCAAGAGGAAACAAAACCTAGAGATAGAACGTGAAACTACTTTACTGTGTCAAGTTTCAAGAAGCTAGCACAAACCGTGTTGGATTTAGAGTTCCAAATACATGTATCAATATAGGAGAAAACAGAGTGAAACCTAAAAATTCAAAGTGTTACAGGAAATGAACGCTTCAACATAGAAGAACGACATTTGGGGAACCAAGTCGCCTTCGTGTACTGATCATTACCTGAAAGTATCATCCTGTTTGGGTGAAAAAATATTTGCTGAGATTTCTGGAGATTCGTAATTTTTGGAAGCTTGGCAACCCCTTTCCATGAAAGTGTTTCTCGCCAGTCACTGCTTAGGGCTACAGCAAGAGGAAACAAAACATAGAGATAAAACGTGAAACTACTTTACTGTGTCAAGTTTCAAGAAGCTAGCACAAACCGTGTTGGATTTAGAGTTCCAAATACATGTATCAATATAGGAGAAAACAGAGTGAAACCTAAAAATTCAAACTGTTACTGGAAATGAACGCTTCAACATAGAAGAACGAAATTTGGGGAACCAAGTCGCCTTAGTGTACTGATCATTACCTGAAAGTATCATCCAGTTTGGGTGAAAAAATATTTGCTGAGATTTCTGGAGATTCGTAATTTTTGGAAGCTTGGCAACCGCTTTCCATTAAAGTGTTTCTCGCCAGTCACTGCTTAGGGCTACATCAAGAGGAAACAAAACCTAGAGATAGAACGTGAAACTACTTTACTGTGTCAAGTTTCAAGAAGCTAGCACAAACCGTGTTGGATTTAGAGTTCCAAATACATCTATCAATATAGGAGAAAACAGAGTGAAACCTAAAAATTCAAACTGTTACCGGAAATGAACGCTTCAACATAGAAGAATGATATTTGGGGAACCAAGTCGCCTACGTGTACTGATCATTACCTGAAAGTATCATCCAGTTTGGGTGAAAAAATATTTGCTGAGATTTTTGGAGATTCGTAACTTTTGGAAGCTTGGCAACCTTTTTCCATGAAAGTGTTTCTCACCAGTCACTGCTTAGGGCTACATCAAGAGGAAACAGAATATAGAGATAGAACGTGAAACTACTTTACTTTGTCAAGTTTCATGAAGCTAGCACAAACCGTGTTGGATTTAGAGTTCCAAATACATCTATCAATATAGGAGAAAACAGAGTGAAACCTAAAAATTCAAAGTGTTACAGGAAATGAACGCTTCAACATAGAAGAACGACATTTGGGGAACCAAGTCGCCTTCGTGTACTGATCATTACCTGAAAGTATCATCCTGTTTGGGTGAAAAAATATTTGCTGAGATTTCTGGAGATTCGTAATTTTTGGAAGCTTGGCAACCCCTCTCCATGAAAGTGGTTCTCGCCAGTCACTGCTTAGGGCTACAGCAAGAGGAAACAAAACATAGAGATAGAACGTGAAACTACTTTACTGTATCAAGTTTCAAGAAGTTAGCACAAACCATGTTGGATTTAGAGTTCCAAATACATGTATCAATATAGGAGAAAACAGAGTGAAACCTAAAAATTCAAACAGTTACAGGAAATGAACGCTTCAACATAGAAGAATGACATTTGGGGAACCAAGTCGCCTTAGTGTACTGATCATTACCTGAAAGTATCATCCAGTTTGGGTGAAAAAATATTTGCTGAGATTTCTGGAGATTCGTAATTTTTGGAAGCTTGGCAACCCCTTTCCATGAAAGTGTTTCTCGCCAGTCACTGCTTAGGGCTACATCAAGAGGAAACAAAACATAGAGATAGAACGTGAAACTACTTTACTGTGTCAAGTTTCAAGAAGCTAGCACAAACCGTGTTGGATTTAGAGTTCCAAATACATGTATCAATATAGGAGAAAACAGAGTGAAACCTAAAAATTCAAACTGTTACTGGAAATGAACGCTTCAACATAGAAGAATGACATTTTTGGAACCAAGTCGCCTTCGTGTACTGATCATTACCTGAAAGTATCATCCAGTTTGGGTGAAAAAATATTTGCTGAGATTTCTGGAGATTCGTAATTTTTGGAAGCTTGGCAACCCCTTTCCATGAAAGTGTTTCTCGCCAGTCACTGCTTAGGGCTACATCAAGAGGAAACAAAACATAGAGATAGAACGTGAAACTACTTTACTGTGTCAAGTTTCAAGAAGCTAGCACAAACCGTGTTGGATTTAGAGTTCCAAATACATGTATCAATATAGGAGAAAACAGAGTGAAACCTAAAAATTCAAACTGTTACTGGAAATGAACGCTTCAACATAGAAGAACGACATTTGGGGAACCAAGTCGCCTTAGTGTACTGATCATTACCTGAAAGTATCATCCAGTTTGGGTGAAAAAATATTTGCTGAGATTTCTGGAGATTCGTAATTTTTGGAAGCTTGGCAACCCCTTTCCATGAAAGTGTTTCTCGCCAGTCACTGCTTAGGGCTACAGCAAGAGGAAACAAAACATAGAGATAGAACGTGAAACTACTTTACTGTGTCAAGTTTCAAGAAGCTAGCACAAACCGTGTTGGATTTAGAGTTCCAAATACATGTATCAATATAGGAGAAAACAGAGTGAAACCTAAAAATTCAAACTGTTACTGGAAATGAACGCTTCAACATAGAAGAACGAAATTTGGGGAACCAAGTCGCCTTAGTGTACTGATCATTACCTGAAAGTATCATCCAGTTTGGGTGAAAAAATATTTGCTGAGATTTCTGGAGATTCGTAATTTTTGGAAGCTTGGCAACCGCTTTCCATAAAAGTGTTCCTCGCCAGTCACTGCTTAGGGCTACATCAAGAGGAAACAAAACCTAGAGATAGAACGTGAAACTACTTTACTGTGTCAAGTTTCAAGAAGCTAGCACAAACCGAGTTGGATTTAGAGTTCCAAATACATCTATCAATATAGGAGAAAACAGACTGAAACCTAAAAATTCAAACTGTTACCGGAAATGAACGCTTCAACATAGAAGAATGAAATTTGGGGAACCAAGTCGCCTACGTGTACTGATCATTACCTGAAAGTATCATCCAGTTTGGGTGAAAAAATATTTGCTGAGATATCTGGAGATTCGTAACTTTTGGAAGCTTGGCAACCGTTTTCCATGAAAGTGTTTCTCGCCAGTCACTGCTTAGGGCTACATCAAGAGGAAACAGAATATAGAGATAGAACGTGAAACTACTTTACTTTGTCAAGTTTCATGAAGCTAGCACAAACCGTGTTGGATTTAGAGTTCCAAATACATGTATCAATATACGAGAAAACAGAGTGAAACCTAAAAATTCAAACTGTTACTGGAAATGAACGCTTCAACATAGAAGAACGACATTTGGGGTACCAAGTCGCCTTAGTGTACTGATCATTACCTGAAAGTATCATCCAGTTTGGGTGAAAAAATATTTGCTGAGATTTCTGGAGATTCGTAATTTTTGGAAGCTTGGCAAACCCTTTCCATGAAAGTGTTTCTCGCCAGTCACTTCTTAGGGCTACATCAAGAGGAAACAAAACATAGAGATAGAACGTGAAACTACTTTATTGTGTCAAGTTTCAAGAAGCTAGCACAAACCGTGTTGGATTTAGAGTTCCAAATACATGTATCAATATAGGAGAAAACAGAGTGAAACCTAAAAATTCAAACTGTTACAGGAAATGAACGCTTCAACATAGAAAAACGAAATTTGGGGAACCAAGTCGCCTTAGTGTACTGATCATTACCTGAAAGTATCATCCAGTTTGGGTGAAAAAATATTTGCTGAGATTTCTGGAGATTCGTAACTATTGGAAGCTTGGCAACCTTTTTCCGTGAAAGTGTTTCTCACCAGTCACTGCTTAGGGCTACATCAAGAGGAAACAGAATATAGAGATAGAACGTGAAACTACTTTACTTTGTCAAGTTTCATGAAGCTAGCACAAACCGTGTTGGATTTAGAGTTCCAAATACATGTATCAATATAGGAGAAAACAGAGTGAAACCTAAAAATTCAAACTGTTACTGGAAATGAACACTTCAACATAGAAGAACAAAATTTGGGGAACCAAGTTGCCTTAGTGTACTGATCATTACCTGAAAGTATCATCCAGTTTGGGTGAAAAAATATTTGCTGAGATTTTTGGAGATTCGTAATTTTTGGAAGCTTGGCAACCCCTCTCCATGAAAGTGGTTCTCGCCAGTCACTGCTTAGGGCTACAGCAAGAGGAAACAAAACATAGAGATAGAACGTGAAACTACTTTACTGTATCAAGTTTCAAGAAGCTAGCACAAACCGTGTTGGATTTAGAGTTCCAAATACATGTATCAATATAGGAGAAAACAGAGTGAAACCTAAAAATTCAAACTGTTACTGGAAATGAACACTTCAACATAGAAGAACGAAATTTGGGGAACCAAGTCGCCTTAGTGTACTGATCATTACCTGAAAGTATCATCCAGTTTGGGTGAAAAAATATTTGCTGAGATTTCTGGAGATACGTAATTTTTGGAAGCTTGGCAACCCCTTTCCATGAAAGTGTTTCTCGCCAGTCACTGCTTAGGGCTACAGCAAGAGGAAACAAAACATAGAGATAAAACGTGAAACTACTTTACTGTGTCAAGTTTCAAGAAGCTAGCACAAACCGTGTTGGATTTAGAGTTCCAAATACATGTATCAATATAGGAGAAAACAGAGTGAAACCTAAAAATTCAAACTGTTACTGGAAATGAACGCTTCAACATAGAAGAACGAAATTTGGGGAACCAAGTCGCCTTAGTGTACTGATCATTACCTGAAAGTATCATCCAGTTTGGGTGAAAAAATATTTGCTGAGATTTCTGGAGATTCGTAATTTTTGGAAGCTTGGCAACCCCTTTCCATGAAAGTGTTTCTCGCCAGTCACTGCTTAGGGCTACAGCAAGAGGAAACAAAACATAGAGATAGAACGTGAAACTACTTTACTGTGTCAAGTTTCAAGAAGCTAGCACAAACCGTGTTGGATTTAGAGTTCCAAATACATGTATCAATATAGGAGAAAACAGAGTGAAACCTAAAAATTCAAACTGTTACTGGAAATGAACGCTTCAACATAGAAGAACGAAATTTGGGGAACCAAGTCGCCTTAGTGTACTGATCATTACCTGAAAGTATCATCCAGTTTGGGTGAAAAAATATTTGCTGAGATTTCTGGAGATTCGTAATTTTTGGAAGCTTGGCAACCGCTTTCCATAAAAGTGTTTCTCGCCAGTCACTGCTTAGGGCTACATCAAGAGGAAACAAAACCTAGAGATAGAACGTGAAACTACTTTACTGTGTCAAGTTTCAAGAAGCTAGCACAAACCGAGTTGGATTTAGAGTTCCAAATACATCTATCAATATAGGAGAAAACAGACTGAAACCTAAAAATTCAAACTGTTACCGGAAATGAACGCTTCAACATAGAAGAATGAAATTTAGGGAACCAAGTCGCCTACGTGTACTGATCATTACCTGAAAGTATCATCCAGTTTGGGTGAAAAAATATTTGCTGAGATTTCTGGAGATTCGTAACTTTTGGAAGCTTGGCAACCTTTTTCCATGAAAGTGTTTCTCGCCAGTCACTGCTTAGGGCTACATCAAGAGGAAACAGAATATAGAGATAGAACGTGAAACTACTTTACTTTGTCAAGTTTCATGAAGCTAGCACAAACCGTGTTGGATTTAGAGTTCCAAATACATGTATCAATATATGAGAAAACAGAGTGAAACCTAAAAATTCAAACTGTTACTGGAAATGAACGCTTCAAAATAGAAGAACGAACTTTGGAAAACCAAGTCGCCTTAGTGTACTGATCATTACCTGAAAGTATCATCCAGTTTGGGTGAAAAAATATTTGCTGAGATTCCTGGAGATTCGTAATTTTTGGAAGCTTGGCAACCCCTCTCCATGAAAGTGGTTCTCGCCAGTCACTGCTTAGGGCTACAGCAAGAGGAAACAAAACATAGAGATAGAACGTGAAACTACTTTACTGTGTCAAGTTTCAAGAAGCTAGCACAAACCGTGTTGGATTTAGAGTTCCAAATACATGTATCAATATAGGAGAAAACAGAGTGAAACCTAAAAATTCAAACTGTTACAGGAAATGAACGCTTCAACATAGAAGAACGACATTTGGGGAACCAAGTCGCCTTAGTGTACTGATAATTACCTGAAAGTATCATCCAGTTTGGGTGAAAAAATATTTGCTGAGATTTCTGGAGATTCGTAACTATTGGAAGCTTGGCAACCTTTTTCCGTGAAAGTGTTTCTCACCAGTCACTGCTTAGGGCTACATCAAGAGGAAACAGAATATAGAGATAGAACGTGAAACTACTTTACTTTGTCAAGTTTCATGAAGCTAGCACAAACCGTGTTGGATTTAGAGTTCCAAATACATGTATCAATATAGGAGAAAACAGAGTGAAACCTAAAAATTCAAACTGTTACTGGAAATGAACACTTCAACATAGAAGAACGAAATTTGGGGAACCAAGTCGCCTACGTGTACTGATCATTACCTGAAAGTATCATCCAGTTTGGGTGAAAAAATATTTGCTGAGATATCTGGAGATTCGTAACTTTTGGAAGCTTGGCAACCGTTTTCCATGAAAGTGTTTCTCGCCAGTCACTGCTTAGGGCTACATCAAGAGGAAACAGAATATAGAGATAGAACGTGAAACTACTTTACTTTGTCAAGTTTCATGAAGCTAGCACAAACCGTGTTGGATTTAGAGTTCCAAATACATGTATCAATATACGAGAAAACAGAGTGAAACCTAAAAATTCAAACTGTTACTGGAAATGAACGCTTCAACATAGAAGAACGACATTTGGGGTACCAAGTCGCCTTAGTGTACTGATCATTACCTGAAAGTATCATCCAGTTTGGGTGAAAAAATATTTGCTGAGATTTCTGGAGATTCGTAATTTTTGGAAGCTTGGCAAACCCTTTCCATGAAAGTGTTTCTCGCCAGTCACTTCTTAGGGCTACATCAAGAGGAAACAAAACATAGAGATAGAACGTGAAACTACTTTATTGTGTCAAGTTTCAAGAAGCTAGCACAAACCGTGTTGGATTTAGAGTTCCAAATACATGTATCAATATAGGAGAAAACAGAGTGAAACCTAAAAATTCAAACTGTTACAGGAAATGAACGCTTCAACATAGAAAAACGAAATTTGGGGAACCAAGTCGCCTTAGTGTACTGATCATTACCTGAAAGTATCATCCAGTTTGGGTGAAAAAATATTTGCTGAGATTTCTGGAGATTCGTAACTATTGGAAGCTTGGCAACCTTTTTCCGTGAAAGTGTTTCTCACCAGTCACTGCTTAGGGCTACATCAAGAGGAAACAGAATATAGAGATAGAACGTGAAACTACTTTACTTTGTCAAGTTTCATGAAGCTAGCACAAACCGTGTTGGATTTAGAGTTCCAAATACATGTATCAATATAGGAGAAAACAGAGTGAAACCTAAAAATTCAAACTGTTACTGGAAATGAACACTTCAACATAGAAGAACAAAATTTGGGGAACCAAGTTGCCTTAGTGTACTGATCATTACCTGAAAGTATCATCCAGTTTGGGTGAAAAAATATTTGCTGAGATTTTTGGAGATTCGTAATTTTTGGAAGCTTGGCAACCCCTCTCCATGAAAGTGGTTCTCGCCAGTCACTGCTTAGGGCTACAGCAAGAGGAAACAAAACATAGAGATAGAACGTGAAACTACTTTACTGTATCAAGTTTCAAGAAGCTAGCACAAACCGTGTTGGATTTAGAGTTCCAAATACATGTATCAATATAGGAGAAAACAGAGTGAAACCTAAAAATTCAAACTGTTACTGGAAATGAACACTTCAACATAGAAGAACGAAATTTGGGGAACCAAGTCGCCTTAGTGTACTGATCATTACCTGAAAGTATCATCCAGTTTGGGTGAAAAAATATTTGCTGAGATTTCTGGAGATACGTAATTTTTGGAAGCTTGGCAACCCCTTTCCATGAAAGTGTTTCTCGCCAGTCACTGCTTAGGGCTACAGCAAGAGGAAACAAAACATAGAGATAAAACGTGAAACTACTTTACTGTGTCAAGTTTCAAGAAGCTAGCACAAACCGTGTTGGATTTAGAGTTCCAAATACATGTATCAATATAGGAGAAAACAGAGTGAAACCTAAAAATTCAAACTGTTACTGGAAATGAACGCTTCAACATAGAAGAACGAAATTTGGGGAACCAAGTCGCCTTAGTGTACTGATCATTACCTGAAAGTATCATCCAGTTTGGGTGAAAAAATATTTGCTGAGATTTCTGGAGATTCGTAATTTTTGGAAGCTTGGCAACCCCTTTCCATGAAAGTGTTTCTCGCCAGTCACTGCTTAGGGCTACAGCAAGAGGAAACAAAACATAGAGATAGAACGTGAAACTACTTTACTGTGTCAAGTTTCAAGAAGCTAGCACAAACCGTGTTGGATTTAGAGTTCCAAATACATGTATCAATATAGGAGAAAACAGAGTGAAACCTAAAAATTCAAACTGTTACTGGAAATGAACGCTTCAACATAGAAGAACGAAATTTGGGGAACCAAGTCGCCTTAGTGTACTGATCATTACCTGAAAGTATCATCCAGTTTGGGTGAAAAAATATTTGCTGAGATTTCTGGAGATTCGTAATTTTTGGAAGCTTGGCAACCGCTTTCCATAAAAGTGTTTCTCGCCAGTCACTGCTTAGGGCTACATCAAGAGGAAACAAAACCTAGAGATAGAACGTGAAACTACTTTACTGTGTCAAGTTTCAAGAAGCTAGCACAAACCGAGTTGGATTTAGAGTTCCAAATACATCTATCAATATAGGAGAAAACAGACTGAAACCTAAAAATTCAAACTGTTACCGGAAATGAACGCTTCAACATAGAAGAATGAAATTTAGGGAACCAAGTCGCCTACGTGTACTGATCATTACCTGAAAGTATCATCCAGTTTGGGTGAAAAAATATTTGCTGAGATTTCTGGAGATTCGTAACTTTTGGAAGCTTGGCAACCTTTTTCCATGAAAGTGTTTCTCGCCAGTCACTGCTTAGGGCTACATCAAGAGGAAACAGAATATAGAGATAGAACGTGAAACTACTTTACTTTGTCAAGTTTCATGAAGCTAGCACAAACCGTGTTGGATTTAGAGTTCCAAATACATGTATCAATATATGAGAAAACAGAGTGAAACCTAAAAATTCAAACTGTTACTGGAAATGAACGCTTCAAAATAGAAGAACGAACTTTGGAAAACCAAGTCGCCTTAGTGTACTGATCATTACCTGAAAGTATCATCCAGTTTGGGTGAAAAAATATTTGCTGAGATTCCTGGAGATTCGTAATTTTTGGAAGCTTGGCAACCCCTCTCCATGAAAGTGGTTCTCGCCAGTCACTGCTTAGGGCTACAGCAAGAGGAAACAAAACATAGAGATAGAACGTGAAACTACTTTACTGTGTCAAGTTTCAAGAAGCTAGCACAAACCGTGTTGGATTTAGAGTTCCAAATACATGTATCAATATAGGAGAAAACAGAGTGAAACCTAAAAATTCAAACTGTTACAGGAAATGAACGCTTCAACATAGAAGAACGACATTTGGGGAACCAAGTCGCCTTAGTGTACTGATCATTACCTGAAAGTATCATCCAGTTTGGGTGAAAAAATATTTGCTGAGATTTCTGGAGATTCGTAACTATTGGAAGCTTGGCAACCTTTTTCCGTGAAAGTGTTTCTCACCAGTCACTGCTTAGGGCTACATCAAGAGGAAACAGAATATAGAGATAGAACGTGAAACTACTTTACTTTGTCAAGTTTCATGAAGCTAGCACAAACCGTGTTGGATTTAGAGTTCCAAATACATGTATCAATATAGGAGAAAACAGAGTGAAACCTAAAAATTCAAACTGTTACTGGAAATGAACACTTCAACATAGAAGAACGAAATTTGGGGAACCAAGTTGCCTTAGTGTACTGATCATTACCTGAAAGTATCATCCAGTTTGGGTGAAAAAATATTTGCTGAGATTTTTGGAGATTCGTAATTTTTGGAAGCTTGGCAACCCCTCTCCATGAAAGTGGTTCTCGCCAGTCACTGCTTAGGGCTACAGCAAGAGGAAACAAAACATAGAGATAGAACGTGAAACTACTTTACTGTATCAAGTTTCAAGAAGCTAGCACAAACCGTGTTGGATTTAGAGTTCCAAATACATGTATCAATATAGGAGAAAACAGAGTGAAACCTAAAAATTCAAACTGTTACTGGAAATGAACGCTTCAACATAGAAGAACGAAATTTGGGGAACCAAGTCGCCTTAGTGTACTGATCATTACCTGAAAGTATCATCCAGTTTGGGTGAAAAAATATTTGCTGAGATTTCTGGAGATTCGTAACTTTTGGAAGCTTGGCAACCTTTTTCCATGAAAGTGTTTCTCACCAGTCACTGCTTAGGGCTACATCAAGAGGAAACAGAATATAGAGATAGAACGTGAAACTACTTTACTTTGTCAAGTTTCATGAAGCTAGCACAAACCGTGTTGGATTTTGAGTTCCAAATACATCTATCAATATAGGAGAAAACAGAGTGAAACCTAAAAATTCAAAGTGTTACTGGAAATGAACGCTTCAACATAGAAGAACGACATTTGGGGAACCAAGTCGCCTTCGTGTACTGATCATTACCTGAAAGTATCATCCAGTTTGGGTGAAAAAATATTTGCTGAGATTTCTGGAGATTCGTAATTTTTGGAAGCTTGGCAACCCCTCTCCATGAAAGTGGTCCTCGCCAGTCACTGCTTAGGGCTACAGCAAGAGGAAACAAAACATTGAGATAGAACGTGAAACTACTTTACTGTATCAAGTTTCAAGAAGCTAGCACAAACCGTGTTGGATTCAGAGTTCCAAATACATGTATCAATATAGGAGAAAACAGAGTGAAACCTAAAAATTCAAACTGTTACTGGAAATGAACGCTTCAACATAGAAGAACGAACTTTGGGGATCCAAGTCGCCTTAGTGTACTGATCATTACCTGAAAGTATCATCCAGTTTGGGTGAAAAAATATTTGCTGAGATTTCTGGAGATTCGTAATTTTTGGAAGCTTGGCAACCCCTTTCCATGAAAGTGTTTCTCGCCAGTCACTGCTTAGGGCTACATCAAGAGGAAACAAAACATAGAGATAGAACGTGAAACTACTTTACTGTGTCAAGTTTCAAGAAGCTAGCACAAACCGTGTTGGATTTAGAGTTCCAAATACATGTATCAATATAGGAGAAAACAGAGTGAAACCTAAAAATTC
The DNA here is from genome assembly GCF_964194105.1 of Spermophilus citellus. Classification (NCBI taxonomy): domain Eukaryota; kingdom Metazoa; phylum Chordata; class Mammalia; order Rodentia; family Sciuridae; genus Spermophilus; species Spermophilus citellus. The sequence continues at coordinate 78,721 of NW_027672802.1, read as the reverse complement.
AAACTGTTACTGGAAATGAACGCTTCAACATAGAAGAACGACATTTGGTGAACCAAGTCGCCTTAGTGTACTGATCATTACCTGAAAGTATCATCCAGTTTGGGTGAAAAAATATTTGCTGAGATTCCTGGAGATTCGTAATTTTTGGAAGCTTGGCAACCCCTTTCCATGAAAGTGTATCTCGCCAGTCACTGCTTAGGGCTACATCAAGAGGAAACAAAACATAGAGATAGAACGTGAAACTACTTTACTGTGTCAAGTTTCAAGAAGCTAGCACAAACCGTGTTGGATTTAGAGTTCCAAATACATGTATCAATATAGGAGAAAACAGAGTGAAACCTAAAAATTCAAACTGTTACTGGAAATGAACGCTTCAACATAGAAGAACGACATTTGGGGAACCAAGTCGCCTTAGTGTACTGATCATTGCCTGAAAGTATCATCCAGTTTGGGTGAAAAAATATTTGCTGAGATTCCTGGAGATTCGTAATTTTTGGAAGCTTGGCAACCCCTTTCCATGAAAGTGTATCTCGCCAGTCACTGCTTAGGGCTACATCAAGAGGAAACAAAACATAGAGATAGAACGTGAAACTACTTTACTGTGTCAAGTTTCAAGAAGCTAGCACAAACCGTGTTGGATTTAGAGTTCCAAATACATGTATCAATATAGGAGAAAACAGAGTGAAACCTAAAAATTCAAACTGTTACTGGAAATGAACGCTTCAACATAGAAGAACGACATTTGGGGAACCAAGTCGCCTTAGTGTACTGATCATTACCTGAAAGTATCATCCAGTTTGGGTGAAAAAATATTTGCTGAGATTCCTGGAGATTCGTAATTTTTGGAAGCTTGGCAACCCCTTTCCATGAAAGTGTATCTCGCCAGTCACTGCTTAGGGCTACATCAAGAGGAAACAAAACATAGAGATAGAACGTGAAACTACTTTATTGTGTCAAGTTTCAAGAAGCTAGCACAAACCGTGTTGGATTTAGAGTTCCAAATACATGTATCAATATAGGAGAAAACAGAGTGAAACCTAAAAATTCAAACTGTTACAGGAAATGAACGCTTCAACATAGAAGAACGACATTTGGGGAACCAAGTCGCCTTAGTGTACTGATCATTACCTGAAAGTATCATCCAGTTTGGGTGAAAAAATATTTGCTGAGATTTCTGGAGATTCGTAATTTTTAGAAGCTTGGCAACCCCTTTCCATGAAAGTGTTTTTCGCCAGTCACTGCTTAGGGCTACATCAAGAGGAAACAAAACATAGAGATAGAACGTGAAACTACTTTACTGTGTCAAGTTTCAAGAAGCTAGCACAAACCGTGTTGGATTTAGAGTTCCAAATACATGTATCAATATAGGAGAAAACAGAGTGAAACCTAAAAATTCAAACTGTTACTGGAAATGAACGCTTCAACATAGAAGAACGAAATTTGGGGAACCAAGTCGCCTACGCCTACTTTTCATTACCTGAAAGTATCATCCATTTTGGGTGAAAAAATATTTGCTGAGATTTCTGGAGATTCGTAATTTTTGGAAGCTTGGCAACCCCTCTCCATGAAAGTGGTTCTCGCCAGTCACTGCTTAGGGCTACAGCAAGAGGAAACAAAACATAGAGATAGAAAGTGAAACTACTTTACTGTGTCAAGTTTCAAGAAGCTAGCACAAACCGTGTTGGATTTAGAGTTCCAAATACATGTATCAATATAGGAGAAAACAGAGTGAAACCTAAAAATTCAAACTGTTACTGGAAATGAACGCTTCAACATAGAAGAACGAAATTTGGGGAACCAAGTCGCCTTAGTGTACTGATCATTACCTGAAAGTATCATCCAGTTTGGGTGAATAAATATTTGCTGAGATTTCTGGAGATTCGTAATTTTTGGAAGCTTGGCAACCCCTCTCCATGAAAGTGGTTCTCGCCAGTCACTGCTTAGGGCTACAGCAAGAGGAAACAAAACATAGAGATAGAACGTGAAACTACTTTACTGTGTCAAGTTTCAAGAAGCTAGCACAAACTGTGTTGGATTTAGAGTTCCAAATACATGTATCAATATAGGAGAAAACAGAGTGAAACCTAAAAATTCAAACTGTTACAGGAAATGAAGGCTTCAACACAGAAGAACGACCTTTGGGGAACCAAGTCGCCTTAGTGTACTGATCATTACCTGAAAGTATCATCCAGTTTGGGTGAAAAAATATTTGCTGAGATTTCTGGAGATTCGTAATTTTTGGAAGCTTGGCAACCCCTTTCCATGAAAGTGGTTCTCGCCAGTCACTGCTTAGGGCTACATCAAGAGGAAACAAAACATAGAGATAGAACGTGAAACTACTTTACTGTGTCAAGTTTCAAGAAGCTAGCACAAACCGTGTTGGATTTAGAGTTCCAAATACATGTATCAATATAGGAGAAAACAGAGTGAAACCTAAAAATTCAAACTGTTACTTGAAATGAACGCTTCAACATAGAAGAACGAACTTTGGAAAACCAAGTCGCCTTAGTGTACTGATCATTACCTGAAAGTATCATCCAGTTTGGGTGAAAAAATATTTGCTGAGATTTCTGGAGATTCGTAATTTTTGGAAGCTTGGCAACCCCTCTCCATGAAAGTGGTTTTCGCCAGTCACTGCTTAGGGCTACAGCAAGAGGAAACAAAACATAGAGATAGAACGTGAAACTACTTTACTGTGTCAAGTTTCAAGAAGCTAGCACAAACCGTGTTGGATTTAGAGTTCCAAATACATGTATCAATATAGGAGAAAACAGAGTGAAACCTAAAAATTCAAACTGTTACAGGAAATGAACGCTTCAACATAGAAGAACGATATTTGGGGAACCAAGTCGCCTTAGTGTACTGATCATTACCTGAAAGTATCATCCAGTTTGGGTGAAAAAATATTTGCTGAGATTTCTGGAGATTCGTAACTTTTGGAAGCTTGGCAACCTTTTTCCATGAAAGTGTTTCTCACCAGTCACTGCTTAGGGCTACATCAAGAGGAAACAGAATATAGAGATAGAACGTGAAACTACTTTACTTTGTCAAGTTTCATGAAGCTAGCACAAACCGTGTTGGATTTAGAGTTCCAAATACATCTATCAATATAGGAGAAAACAGAGTGAAACCTAAAAATTCAAAGTGTTACTGGAAATGAACGCTTCAACATAGAAGATCGACATTTGGGGAACCAAGTCGCCTTCGTGTACTGATCATTACCTGAAAGTATCATCCAGTTTGGGTGAAAAAATATTTGCTGAGATTTCTGGAGATTCGTAATTTTTGGAAGCTTGGCAACCCCTCTCCATGAAAGTGTTTCTCGCCAGTCACTGCTTAGGGCTACAGCAAGAGGAAACAAAACATAGAGATAGAACGTGAAACTACTTTACTGTGTCAAGTTTCAAGAAGCTAGCACAAACCGTGTTGGATTTAGAGTTCCAAATACATGTATCAATATAGGAGAAAACAGAGTGAAACCTAAAAATTCAAACTGTTACAGGAAATGAACGCTTCAACATAGAAGAACGACATTTGGGGAACCAAGTCGCCTTAGTGTACTGATCATTACCTGAAAGTATCATCCAGTTTGGGTGAAAAAATATTTGCTGAGATTTCTGGAGATTCGTAATTTTTGGAAGCTTGGCAACCCCTTTCCATGAAAGTGTTTCTCGCCAGTCACTGCTTAGGGCTACATCAAGAGGAAACAAAACATAGAGATAGAACGTGAAACTACTTTACTGTGTCAAGTTTCAAGAAGCTAGCACAAACCGTGTTGGATTTAGAGTTCCAAATACATGTATCAATATAGGAGAAAACAGAGTGAAGCCTAAAAATTCAAACTGTTACTGGAAATGAACGCTTCAACATAGAAGAACGAAATTTGGGGAACCAAGTCGCCTTAGTGTACTGATCATTACCTGAAAGTGTCATCCAGTTTGGGTGAAAAAATATTTGCTGAGATTTCTGGAGATTCGTAATTTTTGGAAGCTTGGCAACCCCTCTCCATGAAAGTGGTTCTCGCCAGTCACTGCTTAGGGCTACATCAAGAGGAAACAAAACATAGAGATACAACATGAAACTACTTTACTGTGTCAAGTTTCAAGAAGCTAGCACAAACCGTGTTGGATTTAGAGTTCCAAATACATGTATCAATATAGGAGAAAACAGAGTGAAACCTAAAAATTCAAACTGTTACAGGAAATGAACGCTTCAACATAGAAGAACGATATTTGGGGAACCAAGTCGCCTTAGTGTACTGATCATTACCTGAAAGTATCATCCAGTTTGGGTGAAAAAATATTTGCTGAGATTTCTGGAGATTCGTAACTTTTGGAAGCTTGGCAACCTTTTTCCATGAAAGTGTTTCTCACCAGTCACTGCTTAGAGCTACATCAAGAGGAAACAGAATATAGAGATAGAACGTGAAACTACTTTACTTTGTCAAGTTTCATGAAGCTAGCACAAACCGTGTTGGATTTAGAGTTCCAAATACATCTATCAATATAGGAGAAAACAGAGTGAAACCTAAAAATTCAAAGTGTTACTGGAAATGAACGCTTCAACATAGAAGAACGACATTTGGGGAACCAAGTCGCCTTCGTGTACTGATCATTTCCTGAAAGTATCATCCAGTTTGGGTGAAAAAATATTTGCTGAGATTTCTGGAGATTCGTAATTTTTGGAAGCTTGGCAACCCCTCTCCATGAAAGTGGTTCTCGCCAGTCACTGCTTAGGGCTACAGCAAGAGGAAACAAAACATAGAGATAGAACATGAAACTACTTTACTGTATCAAGTTTCAAGAAGCTAGCACAAACCGTGTTGGATTTAGAGTTCCAAATACATGTATCAATATAGGAGAAAACAGAGTGAAACCTAAAAATTCAAACTGTTACAGGAAATGAACGCTTCAACATAGAAGAACGACATTTGGGGAACCAAGTCGCCTTATGTACTGATCATTACCTGAAAGTATCATCCAGTTTGGGTGAAAAAATATTTGCTGAGATTTCTGGAGATTCGTAATTTTTGGAAGCTTGGCAACCCCTTTCCATGAAAGTGTTTCTCGCCAGTCACTGCTTAGGGCTACATCAAGAAGAAACAAAACATAGAGATAGAACGTGAAACTACTTTACTGTGTCAAGTTTCAAGAAGCTAGCACAAACCGTGTTGGATTTAGAGTTCCAAATACATGTATCAATATAGGAGAAAACAGAGTGAAACCTAAAAATTCAAACTGTTACTGGAAATGAACTCTTCAACATAGAAGAACGAAATTTGGGGAACCAAGTCGCCTTAGTGTACTGATCATTACCTGAAAGTATCATCCAGTTTGGGTGAAAAAATATTTGCTGAGATTTCTGGAGATTCGTAATTTTTGGAAGCTTGGCAACCCCTCTCCATGAAAGTGGTTCTCGCCAGTCACTGCTTAGGGCTACATCAAGAGGAAACAAAACATAGAGATACAACGTGAAACTACTTTACTGTGTCAAGTTTCAAGAAGCTAGCACAAACCGTGTTGGATTTAGAGTTCCAAATACATGTATCAATATAGGAGAAAACAGAGTGAAACCTAAAAATTCAAACTGTTACTGGAAATGAACGCTTCAACATAGAAGAACGAAATTTGGGGAACCAAGTCGCCTACGTGTACTGATCATTACCTGAAAGTATCATCCAGTTTGGGTGAAAAAATATTTGCTGAGATTTCTGGAGATTCGTAATTTTTGGAAGCTTGGCAACCCCTCTCCATGAAAGTGGTTCTCGCCAGTCACTGCTTAGGGCTACAGCAAGAGGAAACAAAACATAGAGATAGAACGTGAAACTACTTTACTGTGTCAAGTTTCAAGAAGCTAGCACAAACTGTGTTGGATTTAGAGTTCCAAATACATGTATCAATATAGGAGAAAACAGAGTGAAACCTAAAAATTCAAACTGTTACAGGAAATGAAGGCTTCAACACAGAAGAACGACCTTTGGGGAACCAAGTCGCCTTAGTGTACTGATCATTACCTGAAAGTATCATCCAGTTTGGGTGAAACAATATTTGCTGAGATTTCTGGAGATTCGTAATTTTTGGAAGCTTGGCAACCCCTTTCCATGAAAGTGTTTCTCGCCAGTCACTGCTTAGGGCTACATCAAGAGGAAACAAAACATAGAGATAGAACTTGAAACTACTTTACTGTGTCAAGTTTCAAGAAGCTAGCACAAACCGTGTTGGATTTAGAGTTCCAAATACATGTATCAATATAGGAGAAAACAGAGTGAAACCTAAAAATTCAAACTGTTACTGGAAATGAACGCTTCAACATAGAAGAACGAACTTTGGAAAACCAAGTCGCCTTAGTGTACTGATCATTACCTGAAAGTATCATCCAGTTTGGGTGAAAAAATATTTGCTGAGATTTCTGGAGATTCGTAATTTTTGGAAGCTTGGCAACCCCTTTCCATGAAAGTGTTTCTCGCCAGTCACTGCTTAGGGCTACATCAAGAGGAAACAAAACATAGAGATAGAACGTGAAACTACTTTACTGTGTCAAGTTTCAAGAAGCTAGCACAAACTGTGTTGGATTTGGAGTTCCAAATACATCTATCAATATAGGAGAAAACAGAGTGAAACCTAAAAATTCAAACTGTTACTGGAAATGAACGCTTCAACATAGAAGAACGAAATTTGGGGAACCAAGTCGCCTACGTGTACTGATCATTACCTGAAAGTATCATCCAGTTTGGGTGAAAAAATATTTGCTGAGATTTCTGGAGATTCGTAATTTTTGGAAGCTTGGCAACCCCTCTCCATGAAAGTGGTTCTCGCCAGTCACTGCTTAGGGCTACAGCAAGAGGAAACAAAACATAGAGATAGAACGTGAAACTACTTTACTGTGTCAAGTTTCAAGAAGCTAGCACAAACCGTGTTGGATTTAGAGTTCCAAATACATGTATCAATATAGGAGAAAACAGAGTGAAACCTAAAAATTCAAACTGTTACTGGAAATGAACGCTTCAACATAGAAGAACGAAATTTGGGGAACCAAGTCGCCTTAGTGTACTGATCATTACCTGAAAGTATCATCCAGTTTGGGTGAATAAATATTTGCTGAGATTTCTGGAGATTCGTAATTTTTGGAAGCTTGGCAACCCCTCTCCATGAAAGTGGTTCTCGCCAGTCACTGCTTAGGGCTACATCAAGAGGAAACAAAACATAGAGATAGAACGTGAAACTACTTTACTGTGTCAAGTTTCAAGAAGCTAGCACAAACTGTGTTGGATTTAGAGTTCCAAATACATGTATCAATATAGGAGAAAACAGAGTGAAACCTAAAAATTCAAACTGTTACAGGAAATGAAGGCTTCAACACAGAAGAACGACCTTTGGGGAACCAAGTCGCCTTAGTGTACTGATCATTACCTGAAAGTATCATCCAGTTTGGGTGAAAAAATATTTGCTGAGATTTCTGGAGATTCGTAATTTTTGGAAGCTTGGCAACCCCTTTCCATGAAAGTGTTTCTCGCCAGTCACTGCTTAGGGCTACATCAAGAGGAAACAAAACATAGAGATAGAACTTGAAACTACTTTACTGTGTCAAGTTTCAAGAAGCTAGCACAAACCGTGTTGGATTTAGAGTTCCAAATACATGTATCAATATAGGAGAAAACAGAGTGAAACCTAAAAATTCAAACTGTTACTGGAAATGAACGCTTCAACATAGAAGAACGAACTTTGGAAAACCAAGTCGCCTTAGTGTACTGATCATTACCTGAAAGTATCATCCAGTTTGGGTGAAAAAATATTTGCTGAGATTTCTGGAGATTCGTAATTTTTGGAAGCTTGGCAACCCCTTTCCATGAAAGTGTTTCTCGCCAGTCACTGCTTAGGGCTACATCAAGAGGAAACAAAACATAGAGATAGAACGTGAAACTACTTTACTGTGTCAAGTTTCAAGAAGCTAGCACAAACTGTGTTGGATTTGGAGTTCCAAATACATCTATCAATATAGGAGAAAACAGAGTGAAACCTAAAAATTCAAACTGTTACTGGAAATGAACGCTTCAACATAGAAGAACGAAATTTGGGGAACCAAGTCGCCTACGTGTACTGATCATTACCTGAAAGTATCATCCAGTTTGGGTGAAAAAATATTTGCTGAGATTTCTGGAGATTCGTAATTTTTGGAAGCTTGGCAACCCCTCTCCATGAAAGTGGTTCTCGCCAGTCACTGCTTAGGGCTACAGCAAGAGGAAACAAAACATAGAGATAGAACGTGAAACTACTTTACTGTGTCAAGTTTCAAGAAGCTAGCACAAACCGTGTTGGATTTAGAGTTCCAAATACATGTATCAATATAGGAGAAAACAGAGTGAAACCTAAAAATTCAAACTGTTACTGGAAATGAACGCTTCAACATAGAAGAACGAAATTTGGGGAACCAAGTCGCCTTAGTGTACTGATCATTACCTGAAAGTATCATCCAGTTTGGGTGAATAAATATTTGCTGAGATTTCTGGAGATTCGTAATTTTTGGAAGCTTGGCAACCCCTCTCCATGAAAGTGGTTCTCGCCAGTCACTGCTTAGGGCTACATCAAGAGGAAACAAAACATAGAGATAGAACGTGAAACTACTTTACTGTGTCAAGTTTCAAGAAGCTAGCACAAACTGTGTTGGATTTAGAGTTCCAAATACATGTATCAATATAGGAGAAAACAGAGTGAAACCTAAAAATTCAAACTGTTACAGGAAATGAAGGCTTCAACACAGAAGAACGACCTTTGGGGAACCAAGTCGCCTTAGTGTACTGATCATTACCTGAAAGTATCATCCAGTTTGGGTGAAAAAATATTTGCTGAGATTTCTGGAGATTCGTAATTTTTGGAAGCTTGGCAACCCCTTTCCATGAAAGTGTTTCTCGCCAGTCACTGCTTAGGGCTACATCAAGAGGAAACAAAACATAGAGATAGAACTTGAAACTACTTTACTGTGTCAAGTTTCAAGAAGCTAGCACAAACCGTGTTGGATTTAGAGTTCCAAATACATGTATCAATATAGGAGAAAACAGAGTGAAACCTAAAAATTCAAACTGTTACTGGAAATGAACGCTTCAACATAGAAGAACGAACTTTGGAAAACCAAGTCGCCTTAGTGTACTGATCATTACCTGAAAGTATCATCCAGTTTGGGTGAAAAAATATTTGCTGAGATTTCTGGAGATTCGTAATTTTTGGAAGCTTGGCAACCCCTTTCCATGAAAGTGTTTCTCGCCAGTCACTGCTTAGGGCTACATCAAGAGGAAACAAAACATAGAGATAGAACGTGAAACTACTTTACTGTGTCAAGTTTCAAGAAGCTAGCACAAACTGTGTTGGATTTGGAGTTCCAAATACATCTATCAATATAGGAGAAAACAGAGTGAAACCTAAAAATTCAAACTGTTACTGGAAATGAACGCTTCAACATAGAAGAACGAAATTTGGGGAACCAAGTCGCCTACGTGTACTGATCATTACCTGAAAGTATCATCCAGTTTGGGTGAAAAAATATTTGCTGAGATTTCTGGAGATTCGTAATTTTTGGAAGCTTGGCAACCCCTCTCCATGAAAGTGGTTCTCGCCAGTCACTGCTTAGGGCTACAGCAAGAGGAAACAAAACATAGAGATAGAACGTGAAACTACTTTACTGTGTCAAGTTTCAAGAAGCTAGCACAAACCGTGTTGGATTTAGAGTTCCAAATACATGTATCAATATAGGAGAAAACAGAGTGAAACCTAAAAATTCAAACTGTTACTGGAAATGAACGCTTCAACATAGAAGAACGAAATTTGGGGAACCAAGTCGCCTTAGTGTACTGATCATTACCTGAAAGTATCATCCAGTTTGGGTGAATAAATATTTGCTGAGATTTCTGGAGATTCGTAATTTTTGGAAGCTTGGCAACCCCTCTCCATGAAAGTGGTTCTCGCCAGTCACTGCTTAGGGCTACATCAAGAGGAAACAAAACATAGAGATAGAACGTGAAACTACTTTACTGTGTCAAGTTTCAAGAAGCTAGCACAAACTGTGTTGGATTTAGAGTTCCAAATACATGTATCAATATAGGAGAAAACAGAGTGAAACCTAAAAATTCAAACTGTTACAGGAAATGAAGGCTTCAACACAGAAGAACGACCTTTGGGGAACCAAGTCGCCTTAGTGTACTGATCATTACCTGAAAGTATCATCCAGTTTGGGTGAAACAATATTTGCTGAGATTTCTGGAGATTCGTAATTTTTGGAAGCTTGGCAACCCCTTTCCATGAAAGTGTTTCTCGCCAGTCACTGCTTAGGGCTACATCAAGAGGAAACAAAACATAGAGATAGAACGTGAAACTACTTTACTGTGTCAAGTTTCAAGAAGCTAGCACAAACCGTGTTGGATTTAGAGTTCCAAATACATGTATCAATATAGGAGAAAACAGAGTGAAACCTAAAAATTCAAACTGTTACTGGAAATGAACGCTTCAACATAGAAGAACGAACTTTGGAAAACCAAGTCGCCTTAGTGTACTGATCATTACCTGAAAGTATCATCCAGTTTGGGTGAAAAAATATTTGCTGAGATTTCTGGAGATTCGTAATTTTTGGAAGCTTGGCAACCCCTCTCCATGAAAGTGGTTTTCGCCAGTCACTGCTTAGGGCTACAGCAAGAGGAAACAAAACATAGAGATAGAACGTGAAACTACTTTACTGTGTCAAGTTTCAAGAAGCTAGCACAAACCGTGTTGGATTTAGAGTTCCAAATACATGTATCAATATAGGAGAAAACAGAGTGAAACCTAAAAATTCAAACTGTTACAGGAAATGAACGCTTCAACATAGAAGAACGATATTTGGGGAACCAAGTCGCCTTAGTGTACTGATCATTACCTGAAAGTATCATCCAGTTTGGGTGAAAAAATATTTGCTGAGATTTCTGGAGATTCGTAACTTTTGGAAGCTTGGCAACCTTTTTCCATGAAAGTGTTTCTCACCAGTCACTGCTTAGGGCTACATCAAGAGGAAACAGAATATAGAGATAGAACGTGAAACTACTTTACTTTGTCAAGTTTCATGAAGCTAGCACAAACCGTGTTGGATTTAGAGTTCCAAATACATCTATCAATATAGGAGAAAACAGAGTGAAACCTAAAAATTCAAAGTGTTACTGGAAATGAACGCTTCAACATAGAAGAACGACATTTGGGGAACAAAGTCGCCTTCGTGTACTGATCATTACCTGAAAGTATCATCCAGTTTGGGTGAAAAAATATTTGCTGAGATTTCTGGAGATTCGTAATTTTTGGAAGCTTGGCAACCCCTCTCCATGAAAGTGTTTCTCGCCAGTCACTGCTTAGGGCTACAGCAAGAGGAAACAAAACATAGAGATAGAACGTGAAACTACTTTACTGTGTCAAGTTTCAAGAAGCTAGCACAAACCGTGTTGGATTTAGAGTTCCAAATACATGTATCAATATAGGAGAAAACAGAGTGAAACCTAAAAATTCAAACTGTTACAGGAAATGAACGCTTCAACATAGAAGAACGACATTTGGGGAACCAAGTCGCCTACGTGTACTGATCATTACCTGAAAGTATCATCCATTTTGGGTGAAAAAATATTTGCTGAGATTTCTGGAGATTCGTAATTTTTGGAAGCTTGGCAACCCCTTTCCATGAAAGTGTTTCTCGCCAGTCACTGCTTAGGGCTACATCAAGAGGAAACAAAACATAGAGATAGAACGTGAAACTACTTTACTGTGTCAAGTTTCAAGAAGCTAGCACAAACCGTGTTGGATTTAGAGTTCCAAATACATGTATCAATATAGGAGAAAACAGAGTGAAACCTAAAAATTCAAACTGTTACTGGAAATGAACGCTTCAACATAGAAGAACGAAATTTGGGAAACCAAGTCGCCTTAGTGTACTGATCATTACCTGAAAGTGTAATCCAGTTTGGGTGAAAAAATATTTGCTGAGATTTCTGGAGATTCGTAATTTTTGGAAGCTTGGCAACCCCTCTCCATGAAAGTGGTTCTCGCCAGTCACTGCTTAGGGCTACATCAAGAGGAAACAAAACATAGAGATACAACGTGAAACTACTTTACTGTGTCAAGTTTCAAGAAGCTAGCACAAACCGTGTTGGATTTAGAGTTCCAAATACATGTATCAATATAGGAGAAAACAGAGTGAAACCTAAAAATTCAAACTGTTACAGGAAATGAACGCTTCAACATAGAAGAACGATATTTGGGGAACCAAGTCGCCTACGTGTACTGATCATTACCTGAAAGTATCATCCAGTTTGGGTGAAAAAATATTTGCTGAGATTTCTGGAGATTCGTAACTTTTGGAAGCTTGGCAACCTTTTTCCATGAAAGTGTTTCTCACCAGTCACTGCTTAGAGCTACATCAAGAGGAAACAGAATATAGAGATAGAACGTGAAACTACTTTACTTTGTCAAGTTTCATGAAGCTAGCACAAACCGTGTTGGATTTAGAGTTCCAAATACATCTATCAATATAGGAGAAAACAGAGTGAAACCTAAAAATTCAAAGTGTTACTGGAAATGAACGCTTCAACATAGAAGAACGACATTTGGGGAACCAAGTCGCCTTCGTGTACTGATCATTTCCTGAAAGTATCATCCAGTTTGGGTGAAAAAATATTTGCTGAGATTTCTGGAGATTCGTAATTTTTGGAAGCTTGGCAACCCCTCTCCATGAAAGTGGTTCTCGCCAGTCACTGCTTAGGGCTACAGCAAGAGGAAACAAAACATAGACATAGAACGTGAAACTACTTTACTGTGTCAAGTTTCAAGAAGCTAGCACAAACCGTGTTGGTTTTAGAGTTCCAAATACATGTATCAATATAGGAGAAAACAGAGTGAAACCTAAAAATTCAAACTGTTACTGGAAATGAACGCTTCAATATAGAAGAACGAAATTTGGGGAACCAAGTCGCCTTAGTGTACTGATCATTACCTGAAAGTATCATCCAGTTTGGGTGAAAAAATATTTGCTGAGATTTCTGGAGATTCGTAACTTTTGGAAATTTGGCAACCCCTCTCCATGAAAGTGGTTCTCGCCAGTCACTGCTTAGGGCTACATCAAGAGGAAACAAAACATAGAGATACAACGTGAAACTACTTTACTGTGTCAAGTTTCAAGAAGCTAGCACAAACCGTGTTGGATTTAGAGTTCCAAATACATGTATCAATATAGGAGAAAACAGAGTGAAACCTAAAAATTCAAACTGTTACAGGAAATGAACGCTTCAACATAGAAGAACGACATTTGGGGAACCAAGTCGCCTTAGTGTACTGATCATTACCTGAAAGTATCATCCAGTTTGGGTGAAAAAATATTTGCTGAGATTTCTGGAGATTTGTAATTTTTGGAAGCTTGGCAACCCCTCTCCATGAAAGTGTTTCTCGCCAGACACTGCTTAGGGCTATAACAAGAGGAAACAAAACATAGAGATAGAACGTGAAACTACTTTACTGTGTCAAGTTTCAAGAAGCTAGCACAAACCGTGTTGGATTTAGAGTTCCAAATACATGTATCAATATAGGAGAAAACAGAGTGAAACCTAAAAATTCAAACTGTTACTGGAAATGAACGCTTCAACATAGAAGAACGAACTTTGGGGAACCAAGTCGCCTTAGTGTACTGATCATTACCTGAAAGTATCATCCAGTTTGGGTGAAAAAATATTTGCTGAGATTTCTAGAGATTCGTAATTTTTGGAAGCTTGGCAACCCCTTTCCATGAAAGTGTTTCTCGCCAGTCACTGCTTAGGGCTACATCAAGAGGAAACAGAACATAGAGATAGAACGTGAAAGTACTTTACTGTGTCAAGTTTCAAGAAGCTAGCACAAACCGTGTTGGATTTAGAGTTCCAAATACATCTATCAATATAGGAGAAAACAGAGTGAAACCTAAAAATTCAAACTGTTTCTGGAAATGAACGCTTCAACATAGAAGAACGAAATTTGGGGAACCAAGTCGCCTTAGTGTACTGATCATTACCTGAAAGTATCATCCAGTTTGGGTGAAAAAATATTTGCTGAGATTTCTGGAGATTCGTAATTTTTGGAAGCTTGGCAACCCCTTTCCATGAAAGTGTTTCTCGCCAGTCACTGCTTAGGGCTACATCAAGAGGAAACAAAACATAGAGACAGAACGTGAAACTACTTTACTGTGTCAAGTTTCAAGAAGTTAGCACAAACCGTGTTGGATTTAGAGTTCCAAATACATGTATCAATATAGGAGAAAACAGAGTGAAACCTAAAAATTCAAACTGTTACAGGAAATGAACGCTTCAACATAGAAGAACGACATTTGGGGAACCAAGTCGCCTTAGTGTACTGATCATTACCTGAAAGTATCATCCAGTTTGGGTGAAAAAATATTTGCTGAGATTTCTGGAGATTCGTAACTTTTGGAAGGTTGGCAACCTTTTTCCATGAAAGTGTTTCTCACCAGTCACTGCTTAGGGCTACATCGAGAGGAAACAGAATATAGAGATAGAACGTGAAACTACTTTACTTTGTCAAGTTTCATGAAGCTAGCACAAACCGTGTTGGATTTAGAGTTCCAAATACATCTATCAATATAGGAGAAAACAGAGTGAAACCTAAAAATTCAAAGTGTTACTGGAAATGAACGCTTCAACATAGAAGAACGACATTTGGGGAACCATGTCGTCTTCGTGTACTGATCATTACCTGAAAGTATCATCCAGTTTGGGTGAAAAAATATTTGCTGAGATTTCTGGAGATTTGTAATTTTTGGAAACTTGGCAACCCCTCTCCATGAAATTGGCTTCGCCAGTCACTGCTTAGGGCTACATCAAGAGGAAACAAAACATAGAGATAGAACGTGAAACTACTTTACTGTGTCAAGTTTCAAGAAGCTAGCACAAACCGTGTTGGATTTAGAGTTCCAAATACATGTATCAATATAGGAGAAAACAGAGTGAAACCTAAATATTCAAACTGTTACTGGAAATGAACGCTTCAACATAGAAGAACGACATTTGGGAAACCAAGTCGCCTTAGTGCACTGATCATTAACTGAAAGTATCATCCAGTTTGGGTGAAAAAATATTTGCTGAGATTTCTGGAGATTCGTAATTTTTGGAAGCTTGGCAACCCCTCTCCATGAAAGTGGTTCTCGCCAGTCACTGCTTAGGGCTACAGCAAGAGGAAACAAAACATAGAGATAGAACGTGAAACTACTTTACTGTGTCAAGTTTCAAGAAGCTAGCACAAACCGTGTTGGATTTAGAGTTCCAAATACATGTATCAATATAGGAGAAAACAGAGTGAAACCTAAAAATTCAAACTGTTACAGGAAATGAACGCTTCAACATAGAAGAACGACATTTGGGGAACCAAGTCGCCCTATTATACTGATCATTACCAGAAAGTATCATCCAGTTTGGGTGAAAAAATATTTGCTGAGATTTCTGGAGATTCGTAATTTTTGGAAGCTTGGCAATCCCTTTCCATGAAAGTGTTTCTCGCCAGTCACTGCTTAGGGCTACATCAAGAGGAAACAAAACATAGAGATAGAACGTGAAACTACTTTACTGTGTCAAGTTTCAAGAAGCTAGCACAAACCGTGTTGGATTTAGAGTTCCAAATACATGTATCAATATAGGAGAAAACAGAGTGAAACCTAAAAATTCAAACTGTTACTGGAAATGAACGCTTCAACATAGAAGAACGACATTTGGGGAACCAAGTCGCCTTAGTGTACTGATCATTACCTGAAAGTATCATCCAGTTTGGGTGAAAAAATATTTGCTGAGATTTCTGGAGATTCATAATTTTTGGAAGCTTGGCAACCCCTTTCCATGAAAGTGTTTCTCGCCAGTCACTGCTTAGGGCTACATCAAGAGCAAACAAAACATAGAGATAGAACGTGAAAGTACTTTACTGTGTCAAGTTTCAAGAAGCTAGCACAAACCGTGTTGGATTTAGAGTTCCAAATACATGTATCAATATAGGAGAAAACAGAGTGAAACCTAAAAATTCAAACTGTTACTGGAAATGAACGCTTCAACATAGAAGAACGAAATTTGGGGAACCAAGTCGCCTTCGTGTACTGATCATTACCTGAAAGTATCATCCAGTTTGGGTGAAACAATATTTGCTGAGATTTCTGGAGATTCGTAACTTTTGGAAGCTTGGCAACCTTTTTCCATGAAAGTGTTTCTTGACAGTCACTGCTTAGGGCTACATCAAGAGGAAACAGAATATAGAGATAGAACGTGAAACTACTTTACTTTGTCAAGTTTCATGAAGCTAGCACAAACCGTGTTGGATTTAGAGTTCCAAATACATCTATCAATATAGGAGAAAACAGAGTGAAACCTAAAAATTCAAAGTGTTACTGGAAATGAACGCTTCAACATAGAAGAACGACATTTGGGGAACCAAGTAGCCTTCGTGTACTGATCATTACCTGAAAGTATCATCCAGTTTGGGTGAAAAAATATTTGCTGAGATTTCTGGAGATTCGTAATTTTTGGAAGCTTGGCAACCCCTCTCCATGAAAGTGGTTCTCGCCAGTCACTGCTTAGGGCTACAGCAAGAGGAAACAAAACATAGAGATAGAACGTGAAACTATTTTACTGTATCAAGTTTCAAGAAGCTAGCACAAACCGTGTTGGATTTAGAGTTCCAAATACATCTATCAACATAGGAGAAAACAGAGTGAAACCTAAAAATTCAAACTGTTACAGGAAATGAACGCTTCAACATAGAAGAACGAAATTTGGGGAACCAAGTCGCCTTAGTGTACTGATCATTACCTGAAAGTATCATCCAGTTTGGGTGAAAAAATATTTGCTGAGATTTCTGGAGATTCGTAATTTTTGGAAGCTTGGCAACCCCTTTCCATGAAAGTGTTTCTCGCCAGTCACTGCTTAGGGCTACATCAAGAGGAAACAAAACATAGAGATAGAACGTGAAACTACTTTACTGTGTCAAGTTTCAAGAAGCTAGCACAAACCGTGTTGGATTTAGAGTTCCAAATACATGTATCAATATAGGAGAAAACAGAGTGAAACCTAAAAATTCAAACTGTTACTGGAAATGAACGCTTCAACATAGAAGAACGACATTTGGGGAACCAAGTCGCCTTAGTGTACTGATCATTACCTGAAAGTATCATCCAGTTTGGGTGAAAAAATATTTGCTGAGATTTCTGGAGATTCATAATTTTTGGAAGCTTGGCAACCCCTTTCCATGAAAGTGTTTCTCGCCAGTCACTGCTTAGGGCTACATCAAGAGGAAACAAAACATAGAGATAGAACGTGAAAGTACTTTACTGTGTCAAGTTTCAAGAAGCTAGCACAAACCGTGTTGGATTTAGAGTTCCAAATACATGTATCAATATAGGAGAAAACAGAGTGAAACCTAAAAATTCAAACTGTTACTGGAAATGAACGCTTCAACATAGAAGAACGAAATTTGGGGAACCAAGTCGCCTTCGTGTACTGATCATTACCTGAAAGTATCATCCAGTTTGGGTGAAACAATATTTGCTGAGATTTCTGGAGATTCGTAACTTTTGGAAGCTTGGCAACATTTTTCCATGAAAGTGTTTCTCAACAGTCACTGCTTATTGCTACATCAAGAGGAAACAGAATATAGAGATAGAACGTGAAACTACTTTACTTTGTCAAGTTTCATGAAGCTAGCACAAACCGTGTTGGATTTAGAGTTCCAAATACATCTATCAATATAGGAGAAAACAGAGTGAAACCTAAAAATTCAAAGTGTTACTGGAAATGAACGCTTCAACATAGAAGAACTACATTTGGGGAACCAAGTCGCCTTCGTGTACTGATCATTACCTGAAAGTATCATCCAGTTTGGGTGAAAAAATATTTGCTGAGATTTCTGGAGATTCGTAATTTTTGGGAGCTTGGCAACCCCTCTCCATGAAAGTGGTTCTCGCCAGTCACTGCTTAGGGCTACAGCAAGAGGAAACAAAACATAGAGATAGAACGTGAAACTATTTTACTGTATCAAGTTTCAAGAAGCTAGCACAAACCGTGTTGGATTTAGAGTTCCAAATACATCTATCAACATAGGAGAAAACAGAGTGAAACCTAAAAATTCAAACTGTTACTGGAAATGAACGCTTCAACATAGAAGAACGAACTTTGGGGAACCAAGTCGCCTTAGTGTACTGATCATTACCTGAAAGTATCATCCAGTTTGGGTGAAAAAAGATTTGCTGAGATTTCTGGAGATTCGTAACTTTTGGAAGCTTGGCAACCCCTCTCCATGAAAGTGGTCCTCGCCAGTCACTGCTTAGGGCTACAGCAAGAGGAAACAAAACATAGAGATACAACGTGAAACTACTTTACTGTGTCAAGTTTCAAGAAGCGAGCACAAACCGTGTTGGATTTAGAGTTCCAAATACATGTATCAATATAGGAGAAAACAGAGTGAAACCTAAAAATTCAAACTGTTACTGGAAATGAACGCTTCAACATAGAAGAACGAAATTTGGGGAACCAAGTCGCCTACGTGTACTGATCATTACCTGAAAGTATCATCCAGTTTGGGTGAAAAAATATTTGCTGAGATTTGTGGAGATTCGTAACTTTTGGAAGCTTGGCATCCCCTTTCCATGAAAGTGTTTCTCGCCAGTCACTGCTTAGGGCTACATCAAGAGGAAACAAAACCTAGAGATAGAACGTGAAAGTACTTTACTGTGTCAAGTTTCAAGAAGCTAGCACAAACCGTGTTGGATTTAGAGTTCCAAATACATGTATCAATATAGGAGAAAACAGAGTGAAACCTAAAAATTCAAACTGTTACAGGAAATGAACGCTTCAACATAGAAGAACGACATTTGGGGAACCAAGTCGCCTTAGTGTACTGATCATTACCTGAAAGTATCATCCAGTTTGGGTGAAAAAATATTTGCTGAGATTTCTGGAGATTCGTAATTTTAGGAAGCTTGGCAACCCCTTTCCATGAAAGTGTTTCTCGCCAGTCACTGCTTAGGGCTACATCAAGAGGAAACAAATCATAGAGATAGAACTTGAAACTACTTTACTGTGTCAAGTTTCAAGAAGCTAGCACAAACCGTGTTGGATTTAGAGTTCCAAATACATCTATCAATATAGGAGAAAACAGAGTGAAACCTAAAAATTCAAAGTGTTACTGGAAATGAACGCTTCAACATAGAAGAACGAACTTTGGGGAACCAAGTCGCCTTAGTGTACTGATCATTACCTGAAAGTATCATCCAGTTTGGGTGAAAAAAGATTTGCTGAGATTTCTGGAGATTCGTAACTTTTGGAAGCTTGGCAACCCCTCTCCATGAAAGTGGTCCTCGCCAGTCACTGCTTAGGGCTACAGCAAGAGGAAACAAAACATAGAGATAGAACGTGAAACTACTTTACTGTGTCAAGTTTCAAGAAGCTAGCACAAACCGTGTTGGATTTAGAGTTCCAAATATATGTATCAATATAGGAGAAAACAGAGTGAAACCTAAAAATTCAAACTGTTACAGGAAATGAACGCTTCAACATAGAAGAACGACATTTGGGGAACCAAGTCGCCTTAGTGTACTGATCATTACCTGAAAGTATCATCCAGTTTGGGTGAAAAAATATTTGCTGAGATTTCTGGAGATTCGTAATTTTTGGAAGTTTGGCAACCCCTTTCCATGAAAGTGTTTCTCGCCAGTCACTGCTTAGGGCTACATCAAGAGGAAACAAAACCTAGAGATAGAACGTGAAACTACTTTACTGTGTCAAGTTTCAAGAAGCTAGCACAAACCGTGTTGGATTTAGAGTTCCAAATACATCTATCAATATAGGAGAAAACAGAGTGAAACCTAAAAATTCAAACTGTTACTGGAAATGAACGCTTCAACATAGAAGAACGACATTTGGGGAACCAAGTCGCCTTCGTGTACCTATCATTACCTGAAAGTATCATCCAGTTTGGGTGAAAAAATATTTGCTGAGATTTCTGGAGATTCGTAACTTTTGGAAGCTTGGCAACCTTTTTCCATGAAAGTGTTTCTCGCCAGTCACTGCTTAGGGCTACATCAAGAGGAAACAGAATATAGAGATAGAACGTGAAACTACTTTACTTTGTCAAGTTTCATGAAGCTAGCACAAACCGTGTTGGATTTAGAGTTCCAAATACATCTATCAATATAGGAGAAATCAGAGTGAAACCTAAAAATTCAAAGTGTTACTGGAAATGAACGCTTCAACATAGAAGAACGAAATTTGGGGAACCAAGTCGCCTTAGTGTACTGATCATTACCTGAAAGTATCATCCAGTTTGGGTGAAAAAATATTTGCTGAGATTTCTGGAGATTCGTAATTTTTGGAAGCTTTGCAACCCCTCTCCATGAAAGTGGTTCTCGACAGTCACTGCTTAGGGCTACAGCAAGAGGAAACAAAACATAGAGATAGAACGTGAAACTACTTTACTGTGTCAAGTTTCAAGAAGCTAGCACAAACCGTGTTGGATGTAGAGTTCCAAATACATCTATCAATATAGGAGAAATCAGAGTGAAACCTAAAAATTCAAACTGTTACTGGAAATGAACGCTTCAACATAGAAGAACGAAATTTGGGGAACCAAGTCGCCTTAGTGTACTGATCATTACCTGAAAGTATCATCCAGTTTGGGTGAAAAAATATTTGCTGAGATTTCTGGAGATTCGTAATTTTTGGAAGCTTGGCAACCGCTTTCCATGAAAGTGTTTCTCGACAGTCACTGCTTAGGGCTACATCAAGAGGAAACAAAACATAGAGATAGAACTTGAAACTACTTTACTGTGTCAAGTTTCAAGAAGCTAGCACAAACCGTGTTGGATTTAGAGTTCCAAATACATGTATCAATATAGGAGAAAACAGAGTGAAACCTAAAAATTCAAACTGTTACTGGAAATGAACGCTTCAACATAGAAGAACGAACTTTGGGGAACCAAGTCGCCTTAGTGTACTGATCATTACCTGAAAGTATCATCCAGTTTGGGTGAAAAAATATTTGCTGAGATTTCTGGAGATTCGTAATTTTTGGAAGCTTGGCAACCCCTTTCCATGAAAGTGTTTCTCGCCAGTCACTGCTTAGGGCTACAGCAAGAGGAAACAAAACATAGAGATAGAACGTGAAACTACTTTACTGTGTCAAGTTTCAAGAAGCTAGCACAAACCGTGTTGGATTTAGAGTTCCAAATACATGTATCAATATAGGAGAAAACAGAGTGAAACCTAAAAATTCAAACTGTTACAGGAAATGAACGCTTCAACATAGAAGAACGACATTTGGGGAACCAAGTCGCCTTAGTGTACTGATCATTACCTGAAAGTATCATCCAGTTTGGGTGAAAAAATATTTGCTGAGATTTCTGGAGATTCGTAATTTTTGGAAGCTTGGCAACCCCTTTCCATGAAAGTGTTTCTCGCCAGTCACTGCTTAGGGCTACATCAAGAGGAAACAAAACATAGAGATAGAACTTGAAACTACTTTACTGTGTCAAGTTTCAAGAAGCTAGCACAAACCGTGTTGGATTTAGAGTTCCAAATACATCTATCAATATAGGAGAAAACAGAGTGAAACCTAAAAATTCAAACTGTTACTGGAAATGAACGCTTCAACATAGAAGAACGAACTTTGGGGAACCAAGTCGCCTTAGTGTACTGATCATTACCTGAAAGTATCATCCAGTTTGGGTGAAAAAATATTTGCTGAGATTTCTGGAGATTCGTAATTTTTGGAAGCTTGGCAACCCCTCTCCATGAAAGTGGTTCTCGCCAGTCACTGCTTAGGGCTACAGCAAGAGGAAACAAAACCTAGAGATAGAACGTGAAACTACTTTACTGTGTCAAGTTTCAAGAAGCTAGCACAAACCGTGTTGGATTTAGAGTTCCAAATACATGTATCAATATAGGAGAAAACAGAGTGAAACCTAAAAATTCAAACTGTTACTGGAAATGAACGCTTCAACATAGAAGAACGAAATTTGGGGAACCAAGTCGCCTACGTGTACTGATCATTACCTGAAAGTATCATCCAGTTTGGGTGAAAAAATATTTGCTGAGATTTCTGGAGATTCGTAACTTTTGGAAGCTTGGCATCCCCTTTCCATGAAAGTGTTTCTCGCCAGTCACTGCTTAGGGCTACATCAAGAGGAAACAAAACCTAGAGATAGAACGTGAAAGTACTTTACTGTGTCAAGTTTCAAGAAGCTAGCACAAACCGTGTTGGATTTAGAGTTCCAAATACATGTATCAATATAGGAGAAAACAGAGTGAAACCTAAAAATTCAAACTGTTACAAGAAATGAACGCTTCAACATAGAAGAACGACATTTGGGGAACCAAGTCGCCTTAGTGTACTGATCATTACCTGAAAGTATCATCCAGTTTGGGTGAAAAAATATTTGCTGAGATTTCTGGAGATTCGTAATTTTTGGAAGCTTGGCAACCCCTTTCCATGAAAGTGTTTCTCGCCAGTCACTGCTTAGGGCTACATCAAGAGGAAACAAAACATAGAGATAGAACTTGAAACTACTTTACTGTGTCAAGTTTCAAGAAGCTAGCACAAACCGTGTTGGATTTAGAGTTCCAAATACATCTATCAATATAGGAGAAAACAGAGTGAAACCTAAAAATTCAAACTGTTACTGGAAATGAACGCTTCAACATAGAAGAACGAACTTTGGGGAACCAAGTCGCCTTAGTGTACTGATCATTACCTGAAAGTATCATCCAGTTTGGGTGAAAAAATATTTGCTAAGATTTCTGGAGATTCGTAATTTTTGGAAGCTTGGCAACCCCTCTCCATGAAAGTGGTTCTCGCCAGTCACTGCTTAGGGCTACAGCAAGAGGAAACAAAACCTAGAGATAGAACGTGAAACTACTTTACTGTGTCAAGTTTCAAGAAGCTAGCACAAACCGTGTTGGATTTAGAGTTCCAAATACATGTATCAATATAGGAGAAAACAGAGTGAAACCTAAAAATTCAAACTGTTACTGGAAATGAACGCTTCAACATATAAGAACGAAATTTGGGGAACCAAGTCGCCTACGTGTACTGATCATTACCTGAAAGTATCATCCAGTTTGGGTGAAAAAATATTTGCTGAGATTTCTGGAGATTCGTAACTTTTGTAAGCTTGGCATCCCCTTTCCATGAAAGTGTTTCTCGCCAGTCACTGCTTAGGGCTACATCAAGAGGAAACAAAACCTAGAGATAGAACGTGAAAGTACTTTACTGTGTCAAGTTTCAAGAAGCTAGCACAAACCGTGTTGGATTTAGAGTTCCAAATGCATGTATCAATATAGGAGAAAACAGAGTGAAACCTAAAAATTCAAACTGTTACAGGAAATGAACGCTTCAACATAGAAGAACGACATTTGGGGAACCAAGTCGCCTTAGTGTACTGATCATTACCTGAAAGTATCATCCAGTTTGGGTGAAAAAATATTTGCTGAGATTTCTGGAGATTCGTAATTTTTGGAAGCTTGGCAACCCCTTTCCATGAAAGTGTTTCTCGCCAGTCACTGCTTAGGGCTACATCAAGAGGAAACAAAACATAGAGATAGAACTTGAAACTACTTTACTGTGTCAAGTTTCAAGAAGCTAGCACAAACCGTGTTGGATTTAGAGTTCCAAATACATCTATCAATATAGGAGAAAACAGAGTGAAACCTAAAAATTCAAAGTGTTACTGGAAATGAACGCTTCAACATAGAAGAACGACATTTGGGGAACCAAGTCGCCTTCGTGTACTGATCATTACCTGAAAGTATCATCCAGTTTGGGTGAAAAAATATTTGCTGAGATTTCTGGAGATTCGTAATTTTTGGAAGCTTGGCAACCCCTCTCCATGAAAGTGGTTCTCGCCAGTCACTGCTTAGGGCTACAGCAAGAGGAAACAAAACATAGAGATAGAACGTGAAACTATTTTACTGTATCAAGTTTCAAGAAGCTAGCACAAACCGTGTTGGATTTAGAGTTCCAAATACATCTATCAACATAGGAGAAAACAGAGTGAAACCTAAAAATTCAAACTGTTACTGCAAATGAACGCTTCAAAATAGAAGAACGAACTTTGGGGAACCAAGTCGCCTTCGTGTACTGATCATTACCTGAAAGTATCATCCAGTTTGGGTGAAAAAATATTTGCTGAGATTTCTGGAGATTCGTAATTTTTGGAAGCTTGGCAAACCCTTTCCATGAAAGTGTTTCTCGCCAGTCACTGCTTAGGGCTACATCAAGAGGAAACAAAACATAGAGCTAGAACGTGAAACTACTTTACTGTGTCAAGTTTCAAGAAGCTAGCAAAAACGTATTGGATTTAGAGTTCCAAATACATGTATCAATATAGGATAAAACAGAGTGAAACCTAAAAATTCAAACTGTTACAGGAAATGAACGCTTCAACAAAGAAGAACGACATTTGTGGAACCAAGTCGCCTTAGTGTACTGATCATTACCTGAAAGTATCATCCAGTTTGGGTGAAAAAAGATTTGCCGAGATTTCTGGAGATTCGTAACTTTTGGAAGCTTGGCAACCCCTCTCCATGAAAGTGGTCCTCGCCAGTCACTGCTTAGGGCTACAGCAAGAGGAAACAAAACATAGAGATAGAACGTGAAACTACTTTACTGTGTCAAGTTTCAAGAAGCTAGCACAAACCGTGTTGGATTTAGAGTTCCAAATACATGTATCAATATAGGAGAAAACAGAGTGAAACCTAAAAATTCAAACTGTTACAGGAAATGAACGCTTCAACATAGAAGAACGACATTTGGGGAACCAAGTCGCCTTAGTGTACTGATCATTACCTGAAAGTATCATCCAGTTTGGGTGAAAAAATATTTGCTGAGATTTCTGGAGATTCGTAATTTTTGGAAGCTTGGCAACCCCTTTCAATGAAAGTGTTTCTCGCCAGTCACTGCTTAGGGCTACATCAAGAGGAAACAAAACATAGAGATAGAACTTGAAACTACTTTACTGTGTCAAGTTTCAAGAAGCTAGCACAAACCGTGTTGGATTTAGAGTTCCAAATACATCTATCAATATAGGAGAAAACAGAGTGAAACCTAAAAATTCAAACTGTTACTGGAAATGAACGCTTCAACATAGAAGAACGAAATTTGGGGAACCAAGTCGACTTAGTGTACTGATCATTACCTGAAAGTATCATCCAGTTTGGGTGAAAAAATATTTGCTGAGATTTTTGGAGATTCGTAATTTTTGGAAGCTTGGCAACCCCTCTCCATGAAAGTGGTTCTCGCCAGTCACTGCTTAGGGCTACAGCAAGAGGAAACAAAACATAGAGATAGAACGTGAAACTACTTTACTGTATCAAGTTTCAAGAAGCTAGCACAAACCGTGTTGGATTTAGAGTTCCAAATACATGTATCAATATAGGAGAAAACAGAGTGAAACCTAAAAATTCAAACTGTTACTGGAAATGAACGCTTCAACATAGAAGAACGAAATTTGGGGAACCAAGTCGCCTTAGTGTACTGATCATTACCTGAAAGTATCATCCAGTTTGGGTGAAAAAATATTTGCTGAGATTTCTGGAGATTCGTAATTTTTGGAAGCTTGGCAACCCCTTTCCATGAAAGTGTTTCTCGCCAGTCACTGCTTAGGGCTACATCAAGAGGAAACAAAACCTAGAGATAGAACGTGAAACTACTTTACTGTGTCAAGTTTCATGAAGCTAGCACAAACCGTGTTGGATTTAGAGTTCCAAATACATCTATCAATATAGGAGAAAACAGAGTGAAACCTAAAAATTCAAAGTGTTACTGGAAATGAACGCTTCAACATAGAAGAACGACATTTGGGGAACCAAGTCGCCTTAGTGTACTGATCATTACCTGAAAGTATCATCCAGTTTGGGTGAAAAAATATTTGCTGAGATTTCTGGAGATTCGTAACTTTTGGAAGCTTGGCAACCTTTTTCCATGAAAGTGTTTCTCACCAGTCACTGCTTAGGGCTACATCAAGAGGAAACAGAATATAGAGATAGAACGTGAAACTACTTTACTTTGTCAAGTTTCATGAAGCTAGCACAAACCGTGTTGGATTTAGAGTTCCAAATACATCTATCAATATAGGAGAAAACATAGTGAAACCTAAAAATTCAAAGTGTTACTGGAAATGAACGCTTCAACATAGAAGAACGACATTTGGGGAACCAAGTCGCCTTCGTGTACTGATCATTACCTGAAAGTATCATCCAGTTTGGGTGAAAAAATATTTGCTGAGATTTCTGGAGATTCGTAATTTTTGGAAGCTTGGCAACCCCTCTCCATGAAAGTGGTTCTCGCCAGTCACTGCTTAGGGCTACAGCAAGAGGAAACAAAACATAGAGATAGAACATGAAACTACTTTACTGTATCAAGTTTCAAGAAGCTAGCACAAACCGTGTTGGATTTAGAGTTCCAAATACATGTATCAATATAGGAGAAAACAGAGTGAAACCTAAAAATTCAAACTGTTACTGGAAATGAACGCTTCAACATAGAAGAACGAAATTTGGGGAACCAAGTCGCCTTCGTGTACTGATCATTACCTGAAAGTATCATCCAGTTTGGGTGAAAAAATATTTGCTGAGATTTCTGGAGATTCGTAATTTTTGGAAGCTTGGCAACCCCTCTCCATGAAAGTGGTTCTCGCCAGTCACTGCTTAGGGCTACATCAAGAGGAAACAAAACATAGAGATACAACGTGAAACTACTTTACTGTGTCAAGTTTCAAGAAGCTAGCACAAACCGTGTTGGATTTAGAGTTCCAAATATATGTATCAATATAGGAGAAAACAGAGTGAAACCTAAAAATTCAAACTGTTACTGGAAATGAACGCTTCAACATACAAGAACGAAATTTGGGGAACCAAGTCGCCTTAGTGTACTGATCATTACCTGAAAGTATCATCCAGTTTCGGTGAAAAAATATTTGCTGAGATTTCTGGAGATTTGTAATTTTTGGAAGCTTGGCAACCCCTCTCCATGAAAGTGGTTCTCGCCAGTCACTGCTTAGGGCTACAGCAAGAGGAAACAAAACCTAGAGATAGAACGTGAAACTACTTTACTGTGTCAAGTTTCAAGAAGCTAGCACAAACCGTGTTGGATTTAGAGTTCCAAATACATGTATCAATATAGGAGAAAACAGAGTGAAACCTAAAAATTCAAACTGTTACTGGAAATGAACGCTTCAACATAGAAGAACGAACTTTGGGGAACCAAGTCGCCTTAGTGTACTGATCATTACCTGAAAGTATCATCCAGTTTGGGTGAAAAAATATTTGCTGAGATTTCTAGAGATTCGTAATTTTTGGAAGCTTGGCAACCCCTTTCCATGAAAGAGTTTCTCGCCAGTCACTGCTTAGGGCTACATCAAGAGGAAACAGAACATAGAGATAGAACGTGAAACTACTTTACTTTGTCAAGTTTCATGAAGCTAGCACAAACCGTGTTGGATTTAGAGTTCCAAGTACATCTATCAATATAGGAGAAAACAGAGTGAAACCTAAAAATTCAAACTGTTACAGGAAATGAACGCTTCAACATAGAAGAACGACATTTGGGGAACCAAGTCGCCTTAGTGTACTGATCATTACCTGAAAGTATCATCCAGTTTGGGTGAAAAAATATTTGCTGAGATTTCTGGAGATTTGTAATTTTTGGAAGCTTGGCAACCCCTTTCCATGAAAGTGTTTCTCGCCAGTCACTGCTTAGGGCTACATCAAGAGGAAACAAAACATAGAGATAGAACGTGAAACTACTTTACTGTGTCAAGTTTCAAGAAGCTAGCACAAACCGTGTTGGATTTAGAGTTCCAAATACATGTATCAATATAGGAGAAAACAGAGTGAAACCTAAAAATTCAAACTGTTACTGGAAATGAACGCTTCAACATAGAAGAACGACATTTGGGGAACCAAGTCGCCTTAGTGTACTGATCATTACCTGAAAGTATCATCCAGTTTGGGTGAAAAAATATTTGCTGAGATTTCTGGAGATTCATAATTTTTGGAAGCTTGGCAACCCCTTTCCATGAAAGTGTTTCTCGCCAGTCACTGCTTAGGGCTACATCAAGAGGAAACAAAACATAGAGATAGAACGTGAAAGTACTTTACTGTGTCAAGTTTCAAGAAGCTAGCACAAACCGTGTTGGATTTAGAGTTCCAAATACATGTATCAATATAGGAGAAAACAGAGTGAAACCTAAAAATTCAAACTGTTACTGGAAATGAACGCTTCAACATAGAAGAACGAAATTTGGGGAACCAAGTCGCCTTCGTGTACTGATCATTACCTGAAAGTATCATCCAGTTTGGGTGAAACAATATTTGCTGAGATTTCTGGAGATTCGTAACTTTTGGAAGCTTGGCAACCTTTTTCCATGAAAGTGTTTCTCAACAGTCACTGCTTATTGCTACATCAAGAGGAAACAGAATATAGAGATAGAACGTGAAACTACTTTACTTTGTCAAGTTTCATGAAGCTAGCACAAACCGTGTTGGATTTAGAGTTCCAAATACATCTATCAATATAGGAGAAAACAGAGTGAAACCTAAAAATTCAAAGTGTTACTGGAAATGAACGCTTCAACATAGAAGAACGACATTTGGGGAACCAAGTCGCCTTCGTGTACTGATCATTACCTGAAAGTATCATCCAGTTTGGGTGAAAAAATATTTGCTGAGATTTCTGGAGATTCGTAATTTTTGGAAGCTTGGCAACCCCTCTCCATGAAAGTGGTTCTCGCCAGTCACTGCTTAGGGCTACAGCAAGAGGAAACAAAACATAGAGAGAAACGTGAAACTATTTTACTGTATCAAGTTTCAAGAAGCTAGCACAAACCGTGTTGGATTTAGAGTTCCAAATACATCTATCAACATAGGAGAAAACAGAGTGAAACCTAAAAATTCAAACTGTTACTGGAAATGAACGCTTCAACATAGAAGAACGAACTTTGGGGAACCAAGTCGCCTTAGTGTAATGATCATTACCTGAAAGTATCATCCAGTTTGGGTGAAAAAAGATTTGCTGAGATTTCTGGAGATTCGTAACTTTTGGAAGCTTGGCAACCCCTCTCCATGAAAGTGGTCCTCGCCAGTCACTGCTTAGGGCTACAGCAAGAGGAAACAAAACATAGAGATACAACGTGAAACTACTTTACTGTGTCAAGTTTCAAGAAGCTAGCACAAACCGTGTTGGATTTAGAGTTCCAAATACATGTATCAATATAGGAGAAAACAGAGTGAAACCTAAAAATTCAAACTGTTACAGGAAATGAACGCTTCAACATAGAAGAACGACATTTGGGGAACCAAGTCGCCTTAGTGTACTGATCATTACCTGAAAGTATCATCCAGTTTGGGTGAAAAAATATTTGCTGAGATTTCTGGGGATTCGTAATTTTTGGAAGCTTGGCAACCCCTTTCCATGAAAGTGTTTCTCGCCAGTCACTGCTTAGGGCTACATCAAGAGGAAACAAAACATAGAGATAGAACTTGAAACTATTTTACTGTGTCAAGTTTCAAGAAGCTAGCACAAACCGTGTTGGATTTAGAGTTCCAAATTCATCTATCAATATAGGAGAAAACAGAGTGAAACCTAAAAATTCAAACTGTTACTGGAAATGAACGCTTCAACATAGAAGAACGAACTTTGGGGAACCAAGTCGCCTTAGTGTACTGATCATTACCTGAAAGTATCATCCAGTTTGGGTGAAAAAATATTTGCTGAGATTTCTTGAGATTCGTAATTTTTGGAAGCTTGGCAACCCCTCTCCATGAAAGTGGTTCTCGCCAGTCACTGCTTAGGGCTACAGCAAGAGGAAACAAAACCTAGAGATAGAACGTGAAACTACTTTACTGTGTCAAGTTTCAAGAAGCTAGCACAAACCGTGTTGGATTTAGAGTTCCAAATACATGTATCAATATAGGAGAAAACAGAGTGAAACCTAAAAATTCAAACTGTTACTGGAAATGAACGCTTCAACATAGAAGAACGAAATTTGGGGAACCAAGTCGCCTACGTGTACTGATCATTACCTGAAAGTATCATCCAGTTTGGGTGAAAAAATATTTGCTGAGATTTGTGGAGATTCGTAACTTTTGGAAGCTTGGCATCCCCTTTCCATGAAAGTGTTTCTCGCCAGTCACTGCTTAGGGCTACATCAAGAGGAAACAAAACATAGAGCTAGAACGTGAAACTACTTTACTGTGTCAAGTTTCAAGAAGCTAGCAAAAACGTATTGGATTTAGAGTTCCAAATACATGTATCAATATAGGATAAAACAGAGTGAAACCTAAAAATTCAAACTCTTACAGGAAATGAACGCTTCAACAAAGAAGAACGACATTTGTGGAACCAAGTCGCCTTAGTGTACTGATCATTACCTGAAAGTATCATCCAGTTTGGGTGAAAAAAGATTTGCTGAGATTTCTGGAGATTCGTAACTTTTGGAAGCTTGGCAACCCCTCTCCATGAAAGTGGTCCTCGCCAGTCACTGCTTAGGGCTACAGCAAGAGGAAACAAAACATAGAGATAGAACGTGAAACTACTTTACTGTGTCAAGTTTCAAGAAGCTAGCACAAACCGTGTTGGATTTAGAGTTCCAAATACATGTATCAATATAGGAGAAAACAGAGTGAAACCTAAAAATTCAAACTGTTACAGGAAATGAACGCTTCAACATAGAAGAACGACATTTGGGGAACAAAGTCGCCTTAGTGTACTGATCATTACCTGAAAGTATCATCCAGTTTGGGTGAAAAAATATTTGCTGAGATTTCTGGAGATTCGTAATTTTTGGAAGCTTGGCAACCCCTTTCAATGAAAGTGTTTCTCGCCAGTCACTGCTTAGGGCTACATCAAGAGGAAACAAAACATAGAGATAGAACTTGAAACTACTTTACTGTGTCAAGTTTCAAGAAGCTAGCACAAACCGTGTTGGATTTAGAGTTCCAAATACATCTATCAATATAGGAGAAAACAGAGTGAAACCTAAAAATTCAAACTGTTACTGGAAATGAACGCTTCAACATAGAAGAACGAAATTTGGGGAACCAAGTCGACTTAGTGTACTGATCATTACCTGAAAGTATCATCCAGTTTGGGTGAAAAAATATTTGCTGAGATTTTTGGAGATTCGTAATTTTTGGAAGCTTGGCAACCCCTCTCCATGAAAGTGGTTCTCGCCAGTCACTGCTTAGGGCTACAGCAAGAGGAAACAAAACATAGAGATAGAACGTGAAACTACTTTACTGTATCAAGTTTCAAGAAGCTAGCACAAACCGTGTTGGATTTAGATGTATCAATATAGGAGAAAACAGAGTGAAACCTAAAAATTCAAACTGTTACTGGAAATGAACGCTTCAACATAGAAGAACGAAATTTGGGGAACCAAGTCGCCTTAGTGTACTGATCATTACCTGAAAGTATCATCCAGTTTGGGTGAAAAAATATTTGCTGAGATTTCTGGAGATTCGTAATTTTTGGAAGCTTGGCAACCCCTTTCCATGAAAGTGTTTCTCGCCAGTCACTGCTTAGGGCTACATCAAGAGGAAACAAAACCTAGAGATAGAACGTGAAACTACTTTACTGTGTCAAGTTTCATGAAGCTAGCACAAACCGTGTTGGATTTAGAGTTCCAAATACATCTATCAATATAGGAGAAAACAGAGTGAAACCTAAAAATTCAAAGTGTTACTGGAAATGAACGCTTCAACATAGAAGAACGACATTTGGGGAACCAAGTCGCCTACGTGTACTGATCATTACCTGAAAGTATCATCCAGTTTGGGTGAAAAAATATTTGCTGAGATTTCTGGAGATTCGTAACTTTTGGAAGCTTGGCAACCTTTTTCCATGAAAGTGTTTCTCACCAGTCACTGCTTAGGGCTACATCAAGAGGAAACAGAATATAGAGATAGAACGTGAAACTACTTTACTTTGTCAAGTTTCATGAAGCTAGCACAAACCGTGTTGGATTTAGAGTTCCAAATACATCTATCAATATAGGAGAAAACATAGTGAAACCTAAAAATTCAAAGTGTTACTGGAAATGAACGCTTCAACATAGAAGAACGACATTTGGGGAACCAAGTCGCCTTCGTGTACTGATCATTACCTGAAAGTATCATCCAGTTTGGGTGAAAAAATATTTGCTGAGATTTCTGGAGATTCGTAATTTTTGGAAGCTTGGCAACCCCTCTCCATGAAAGTGGTTCTCGCCAGTCACTGCTTAGGGCTACAGCAAGAGGAAACAAAACATAGAGATAGAACATGAAACTACTTTACTGTATCAAGTTTCAAGAAGCTAGCACAAACCGTGTTGGATTTAGAGTTCCAAATACATGTATCAATATAGGAGAAAACAGAGTGAAACCTAAAAATTCAAACTGTTACAGGAAATGAACGCTTCAACATAGAAGAACGACATTTGGGGAACCAAGTCGCCTTAGTGTACTGATCATTACCTGAAAGTATCATCCAGTTTGGGTGAAAAAATATTTGCTGAGATTTCTGGAGATTCGTAATTTTTGGAAGCTTGGCAACCCCTTTCCATGAAAGTGTTTCTCGCCAGTCACTGCTTAGGGCTACATCAAGAGGAAACAAAACCTAGAGATAGAACGTGAAACTACTTTACTGTGTCAAGTTTCAAGAAGCTAGCACAAACCGTGTTGGATTTAGAGTTCCAAATACATGTATCAATATAGGAGAAAACAGAGTGAAACCTAAAAATTCAAACTGTTACTGGAAATGAACGCTTCAACATAGAAGAACGAAATTTGGGGAACCAAGTCGCCTTAGTGTACTGATCATTACCTGAAAGTATCATCCAGTTTGGGTGAAAAAATATTTGCTGAGATTTCTTGAGATTCGTAATTTTTGGAAGCTTGGCAACCCCTCTCCATGAAAGTGGTTCTCGCCAGTCACTGCTTAGGGCTACAGCAAGAGGAAACAAAACCTAGAGATAGAACGTGAAACTACTTTACTGTGTCAAGTTTCAAGAAGCTAGCACAAACCGTGTTGGATTTAGAGTTCCAAATACATGTATCAATATAGGAGAAAACAGAGTGAAACCTAAAAATTCAAACTGTTACTGGAAATGAACGCTTCAACATAAAAGAACGAAATTTGGGGAACCAAGTCGCCTACGTGTACTGATCATTACCTGAAAGTATCATCCAGTTTGGGTGAAAAAATATTTGCTGAGATTTGTGGAGATTCGTAACTTTTGGAAGCTTGGCATCCCCTTTCCATGAAAGTGTTTCTCGCCAGTCACTGCTTAGGGCTACATCAAGAGGAAACAAAACATAGAGCTAGAACGTGAAACTACTTTACTGTGTCAAGTTTCAAGAAGCTAGCAAAAACGTATTGGATTTAGAGTTCCAAATACATGTATCAATATAGGATAAAACAGAGTGAAACCTAAAAATTCAAACTCTTACAGGAAATGAACGCTTCAACAAAGAAGAACGACATTTGTGGAACCAAGTCGCCTTAGTGTACTGATCATTACCTGAAAGTATCATCCAGTTTGGGTGAAAAAAGATTTGCTGAGATTTCTGGAGATTCGTAACTTTTGGAAGCTTGGCAACCCCTCTCCATGAAAGTGGTCCTCGCCAGTCACTGCTTAGGGCTACAGCAAG
Organism: Spermophilus citellus; assembly: GCF_964194105.1. NCBI lineage: Eukaryota > Metazoa > Chordata > Mammalia > Rodentia > Sciuridae > Spermophilus > Spermophilus citellus. The sequence goes on along the minus strand of NW_027672802.1, from coordinate 45,024 downwards.
AGGAAACAAAACATAGAGATAGAACGTGAAACTACTTTACTGTGTCAAGTTTCAAGAAGCTAGCACAAACCGTGTTGGATTTAGAGTTCCAAATACATGTATCAATATAGGAGAAAACAGAGTGAAACCTAAAAATTCAAACTGTTACAGGAAATGAACGCTTCAACATAGAAGAACGACATTTGGGGAACAAAGTCGCCTTAGTGTACTGATCATTACCTGAAAGTATCATCCAGTTTGGGTGAAAAAATATTTGCTGAGATTTCTGGAGATTCGTAATTTTTGGAAGCTTGGCAACCCCTTTCAATGAAAGTGTTTCTCGCCAGTCACTGCTTAGGGCTACATCAAGAGGAAACAAAACATAGAGATAGAACTTGAAACTACTTTACTGTGTCAAGTTTCAAGAAGCTAGCACAAACCGTGTTGGATTTAGAGTTCCAAATACATCTATCAATATAGGAGAAAACAGAGTGAAACCTAAAAATTCAAACTGTTACTGGAAATGAACGCTTCAACATAGAAGAACGAAATTTGGGGAACCAAGTCGACTTAGTGTACTGATCATTACCTGAAAGTATCATCCAGTTTGGGTGAAAAAATATTTGCTGAGATTTTTGGAGATTCGTAATTTTTGGAAGCTTGGCAACCCCTCTCCATGAAAGTGGTTCTCGCCAGTCACTGCTTAGGGCTACAGCAAGAGGAAACAAAACATAGAGATAGAACGTGAAACTACTTTACTGTATCAAGTTTCAAGAAGCTAGCACAAACCGTGTTGGATTTAGATGTATCAATATACGAGAAAACAGAGTGAAACCTAAAAATTCAAACTGTTACTGGAAATGAACGCTTCAACATAGAAGAACGAAATTTGGGGAACCAAGTCGCCTTAGTGTACTGATCATTACCTGAAAGTATCATCCAGTTTGGGTGAAAAAATATTTGCTGAGATTTCTGGAGATTCGTAATTTTTGGAAGCTTGGCAACCCCTTTCCATGAAAGTGTTTCTCGCCAGTCACTGCTTAGGGCTACATCAAGAGGAAACAAAACCTAGAGATAGAACGTGAAACTACTTTACTGTGTCAAGTTTCATGAAGCTAGCACAAACCGTGTTGGATTTAGAGTTCCAAATACATCTATCAATATAGGAGAAAACAGAGTGAAACCTAAAAATTCAAAGTGTTACTGGAAATGAACGCTTCAACATAGAAGAACGACATTTGGGGAACCAAGTCGCCTTAGTGTACTGATCATTACCTGAAAGTATCATCCAGTTTGGGTGAAAAAATATTTGCTGAGATTTCTGGAGATTCGTAACTTTTGGAAGCTTGGCAACCTTTTTCCATGAAAGTGTTTCTCACCAGTCACTGCTTAGGGCTACATCAAGAGGAAACAGAATATAGAGATAGAACGTGAAACTACTTTACTTTGTCAAGTTTCATGAAGCTAGCACAAACCGTGTTGGATTTAGAGTTCCAAATACATCTATCAATATAGGAGAAAACATAGTGAAACCTAAAAATTCAAAGTGTTACTGGAAATGAACGCTTCAACATAGAAGAACGACATTTGGGGAACCAAGTCGCCTTCGTGTACTGATCATTACCTGAAAGTATCATCCAGTTTGGGTGAAAAAATATTTGCTGAGATTTCTGGAGATTCGTAATTTTTGGAAGCTTGGCAACCCCTCTCCATGAAAGTGGTTCTCGCCAGTCACTGCTTAGGGCTACAGCAAGAGGAAACAAAACATAGAGATAGAACATGAAACTACTTTACTGTATCAAGTTTCAAGAAGCTAGCACAAACCGTGTTGGATTTAGAGTTCCAAATACATGTATCAATATAGGAGAAAACAGAGTGAAACCTAAAAATTCAAACTGTTACAGGAAATGAACGCTTCAACATAGAAGAACGACATTTGGGGAACCAAGTCGCCTTAGTGTACTGATCATTACCTGAAAGTATCATCCAGTTTGGGTGAAAAAATATTTGCTGAGATTTCTGGAGATTCGTAATTTTTGGAAGCTTGGCAACCCCTTTCCATGAAAGTGTTTCTCGCCAGTCACTGCTTAGGGCTACATCAAGAGGAAACAAAACCTAGAGATAGAACGTGAAACTACTTTACTGTGTCAAGTTTCAAGAAGCTAGCACAAACCGTGTTGGATTTAGAGTTCCAAATACATGTATCAATATAGGAGAAAACAGAGTGAAACCTAAAAATTCAAACTGTTACTGGAAATGAACGCTTCAACATAGAAGAACGAAATTTGGGGAACCAAGTCGCCTTAGTGTACTGATCATTACCTGAAAGTATCATCCAGTTTGGGTGAAAAAATATTTGCTGAGATTTCTGGAGATTCGTAATTTTTGGAAGCTTGGCAACCCCTCTCCATGAAAGTGGTTCTCACCAGTCACTGCTTAGGGCTACATCAAGAGGAAACAAAACATAGAGATACAACGTGAAACTACTTTACTGTGTCAAGTTTCAAGAAGCTAGCACAAACCGTGTTGGATTTAGAGTTCCAAATACATGTATCAATATAGGAGAAAACAGAGTGAAACCTAAAAATTCAAACTGTTACTGGAAATGAACGCTTCAACATAGAAGAACGAAATTTGGGGAACCAAGTCGCCTTAGTGTACTGATCATTACCTGAAAGTATCATCCAGTTTGGGTGAAAAAATATTTGCTGAGATTTCTGGAGATTTGTAATTTTTGGAAGCTTGGCAACCCCTCTCCATGAAAGTGGTTCTCGCCAGTCACTGCTTAGGGCTACAGCAAGAGGAAACAAAACATAGAGATAGAACGTGAAACTACTTTACTGTGTCAAGTTTCAAGAAGCTAGCACAAACCGTGTTGGATTTAGAGTTCCAAATACATGTATCAATATAGGAGAAAACAGAGTGAAACCTAAAAATTCAAACTGTTACTGGAAATGAACGCTTCAACATAGAAGAACGAACTTTGGGGAACCAAGTCGCCTTAGTGTACTGATCATTACCTGAAAGTATCATCCAGTTTGGGTGAAAAAATATTTGCTGAGATTTCTAGAGATTCGTAATTTTTGGAAGCTTGGCAACCCCTTTCCATGAAAGTGTTTCTCGCCAGTCACTGCTTAGGGCTACATCAAGAGGAAACAGAACATAGAGATAGAACGTGAAAGTACTTTACTGTGTCAAGTTTCAAGAAGCTAGCACAAACCGTGTTGGATTTAGAGTTCCAAATACATCTATCAATATAGGAGAAAACAGAGTGAAACCTAAAAATTCAAACTGTTTCTGGAAATGAACGCTTCAACATAGAAGAACGACATTTGGGGAACCAAGTCGCCTTAGTGTACTGATCATTACCTGAAAGTATCATCCAGTTTGGGTGAAAAAATATTTGCTGAGATTTCTGGAGATTCGTAATTTTTGGAAGCTTGGCAACCCCTTTCCATGAAAGTGTTTCTCGCCAGTCACTGCTTAGGGCTACATCAAGAGGAAACAAAACATAGAGACAGAACGTGAAACTACTTTATGGTGTCAAGTTTCAAGAAGCTAGCACAAACCGTGTTGGATTTAGAGTTCCAAATACATGTATCAATATAGGAGAAAACAGAGTGAAACCTAAAAATTCAAACTTTTAGAGGAAATGAACGCTTCAACATAGAAGAACGACATTTGGGGAACCAAGTCGCCTTAGTGTACTGATCATTACCTGAAAGTATCATCCAGTTTGGGTGAAAAAATATTTGCTGAGATTTCTGGAGATTCGTAACTTTTGGAAGCTTGGCAACCTTTTTCCATGAAAGTGTTTCTCACCAGTCACTGCTTAGGGCTACATCGAGAGGAAACAGAATATAGAGATAGAACGTGAAACTACTTTACTTTGTCAAGTTTCATGAAGCTAGCACAAACCGTGTTGGATTTAGAGTTCCAAATACATCTATCAATATAGGAGAAAACAGAGTGATACCTAAAAATTCAAAGTGTTACTGGAAATCAACGCTTCAACATAGAAGAACGACATTTGGGGAACCAAGTCGTCTCCGTGTACTGATCATTACCTGAAAGTATCATCCAGTTTGGGTGAAAAAATATTTGCTGAGATTTCTGGAGATTCGTAATTTTTGGAAGCTTGGCAACCCCTCTCCATGAAAATTGTCCTCGCCAGTCACTGCTTAGGGCTACATCAAGAGGAAACAAAACATAGAGATAGAACGTGAAACTACTTTACTGTGTCAAGTTTCAAGAAGCTAGCACAAACCGTGTTGGATTTAGAGTTCCAAATACATGTATCAATATAGGAGAAAACAGAGTGAAACCTAAAAATTCAAACTGTTACTGGAAATGAACGCTTCAACATAGAAGAACGAAATTTGGGGAACCAAGTCGCCTTAGTGTACTGATCATTACCTGAAAGTATCATCCAGTTTGGGTGAAAAAATATTTGCTGAGATTTCTGGAGATTCGTAATTTTTGGAAGTTTGGCAACCCCTCTCCATGAAAGTGGTTCTCGCCAGTCACTGCTTAGGGCTACAGCAAGAGGAAACAAAACATAGAGATAGAACGTGAAACTACTTTACTGTGTCAAGTTTCAAGAAGCTAGCACAAACCGTGTTGGATTTAGAGTTCCAAATACATGTATCAATATAGGAGAAAACAGAGTGAAACCTAAAAATTCAAACTGTTACAGGAAATGAACGCTTCAACATAGAAGAACGACATTTGGGGAACCAAGTCGCCTTAGTGTACTGATCATTACCTGAAAGTATCATCCAGTTTGGGTGAAAAAATATTTGCTGAGATTTCTGGAGATTCGTAATTTTTGGAAGCTTGGCAACCCCTTTCCATGAAAGTGTTTCTCGCCAGTCACTGCTTAGGGCTACATCAAGAGGAAACAAAACATAGAGATAGAACGTGAAACTACTTTACTGTGTCAAGTTTCAAGAAGCTAGCACAAACCGTGTTGGATTTAGAGTTCCAAATACATGTATCAATATAGGAGAAAACAGAGTGAAACCTAAAAATTCAAACTGTTACTGGAAATGAACGCTTCAACATAGAAGAACGACATTTGGGGAACCAAGTCGCCTTAGTGTACTGATCGTTACCTGAAAGTATCATCCAGTTTGGGTGAAAAAATATTTGCTGAGATTTCTGGAGATTCATAATTTTTGGAAGCTTGGCAACCCCTTTCCATGAAAGTGTTTCTCGCCAGTCACTGCTTAGGGCTACATCAAGAGGAAACAAAACATAGAGATAGAAGGTGAAAGTACTTTACTGTGTCAAGTTTCAAGAAGCTAGCACAAACCGTGTTGGATTTAGAGTTCCAAATACATGTATCAATATAGGAGAAAACAGAGTGAAACCTAAAAATTCAAACTGTTACTGGAAATGAACGCTTCAACATAGAAGAACGAAATTTGGGGAACCAAGTCGCCTTCGTGTACTGATCATTACCTGAAAGTATCATCCAGTTTGGGTGAAACAATATTTGCTGAGATTTCTGGAGATTCGTAACTTTTGGAAGCTTGGCAACCTTTTTCCATGAAAGTGTTTCTCAACAGTCACTGCTTATTGCTACATCAAGAGGAAACAGAATATAGAGATAGAACGTGAAACTACTTTACTTTGTCAAGTTTCATGAAGCTAGCACAAACCGTGTTGGATTTAGAGTTCCAAATACATCTATCAATATAGGAGAAAACAGAGTGAAACCTAAAAATTCAAAGTGTTACTGGAAATGAACGCTTCAACATAGAAGAACGACATTTGGGGAACCAAGTTGCCTTTGTGTACTGATCATTACCTGAAAGTATCATCCAGTTTGGGTGAAAAAATATTTGCTGAGATTTCTGGAGATTCGTAATTTTTGGAAGCTTGGCAACCCCTCTCCATGAAAGTGGTTCTCGCCAGTCACTGCTTAGGGCTACAGCAAGAGGAAACAAAACATAGAGATAGAACGTGAAACTATTTTACTGTATCAAGTTTCAAGAAGCTAGCACAAACCGTGTTGGATTTAGAGTTCCAAATACATCTATCAACATAGGAGAAAACAGAGTGAAACCTAAAAATTCAAACTGTTACTGGAAATGAACGCTTCAACATAGAAGAACGAACTTTGGGGAACCAAGTCGCCTTAGTGTACTGATCATTACCTGAAAGTATCATCCAGTTTGGGTGAAAAAAGATTTGCTGAGATTTCTGGAGATTCGTAACTTTTGGAAGCTTGGCAACCCCTCTCCATGAAAGTGGTCCTCGCCAGTCACTGCTTAGGGCTACAGCAAGAGGAAACAAAACATAGAGATACAACGTGAAACTACTTTACTGTGTCAAGTTTCAAGAAGCTAGCACAAACCGTGTTGGATTTAGAGTTCCAAATACATGTATCAATATAGGAGAAAACAGAGTGAAACCTAAAAATTCAAACTGTTACAGGAAATGAACGCTTCAACATAGAAGAACGACATTTGGGGAACCAAGTCGCCTTAGTGTACTGATCATTACCTGAAAGTATCATCCAGTTTGGGTGAAAAAATATTTGCTGAGATTTCTGGAGATTCGTAATTTTTGGAAGCTTGGCAACCCCTTTCCATGAAAGTGTTTCTCGCCAGTCACTGCTTAGGGCTACATCAAGAGGAAACAAAACATAGAGATAGAACTTGAAACTATTTTACTGTGTCAAGTTTCAAGAAGCTAGCACAAACCGTGTTGGATTTAGAGTTCCAAATACATCTATCAATATAGGAGAAAACAGAGTGAAACCTAAAAATTCAAACTGTTACTGGAAATGAACGCTTCAACATAGAAGAACGAACTTTGGGGAACCAAGTCGCCTTAGTGTACTGATCATTACCTGAAAGTATCATCCAGTTTGGGTGAAAAAATATTTGCTGAGATTTCTTGAGATTCGTAATTTTTGGAAGCTTGGCAACCCCTCTCCATGAAAGTGGTTCTCGCCAGTCACTGCTTAGGGCTACAGCAAGAGGAAACAAAACCTAGAGATAGAACGTGAAACTACTTTACTGTGTCAAGTTTCAAGAAGCTAGCACAAACCGTGTTGGATTTAGAGTTCCAAATACATGTATCAATATAGGAGAAAACAGAGTGAAACCTAAAAATTCAAACTGTTACAGGAAATGAACGCTTCAACATAGAAGAACGACATTTGGGGAACCAAGTCGCCTTAGTGTACTGATCATTACCTGAAAGTATCATCCAGTTTGGGTGAAAAAATATTTGCTGAGATTTCTGGAGATTCGTAATTTTTGGAAGCTTGGCAACCCCTTTCCATGAAAGTGTTTCTCGCCAGTCACTGCTTAGGGCTACATCAAGAGGAAACAAAACATAGAGATAGAACTTGAAACTACTTTACTGTGTCAAGTTTCAAGAAGCTAGCACAAACCGTGTTGGATTTAGAGTTCCAAATACATCTATCAATATAGGAGAAAACAGAGTGAAACCTAAAAATTCAAAGTGTTACTGGAAATGAACGCTTCAACATAGAAGAACGAACTTTGGGGAACCAAGTCGCCTTAGTGTACTGATCATTACCTGAAAGTATCATCCAGTTTCGGTGAAAAAATATTTGCTGAGATTTCTGGAGATTCGTAACTTTTGGAAGCTTGGCAACCCCTCTCCATGAAAGTGGTCCTCGCCAGTCACTGCTTAGGGCTACAGCAAGAGGAAACAAAACATAGAGATAGAACGTGAAACTACTTTACTGTGTCAAGTTTCAAGAAGCTAGCACAAACCGTGTTGGATTTAGAGTTCCAAATATATGTATCAATATAGGAGAAAACAGAGTGAAACCTAAAAATTCAAACTGTTACAGGAAATGAACGCTTCAACATAGAAGAACGACATTTGGGGAACCAAGTCGCCTTAGTGTACTGATCATTACCTGAAAGTATCATCCAGTTTGGGTGAAAAAATATTTGCTGAGATTTCTGGAGATTCGTAATTTTTGGAAGCTTGGCAACCCCTTTCCATGAAAGTGTTTCTCGCCAGTCACTGCTTAGGGCTACATCAAGAGGAAACAAAACCTAGAGATAGAACGTGAAACTACTTTACTGTGTCAAGTTTCAAGAAGCTAGCACAAACCGTGTTGGATTTAGAGTTCCAAATACATCTATCAATATAGGAGAAAACAGAGTGAAACCTAAAAATTCAAACTGTTACTGGAAATGAACGCTTCAACATAGAAGAACGACATTTGGGGAACCAAGTCGCCTTCGTGTACCTATCATTACCTGAAAGTATCATCCAGTTTGGGTGAAAAAATATTTGCTGAGATTTCTGGAGATTCGTAACTTTTGGAAGCTTGGCAACCTTTTTCCATGAAAGTGTTTCTCGCCAGTCACTGCTTAGGGCTACATCAAGAGGAAACAGAATATAGAGATAGAACGTGAAACTACTTTACTTTGTCAAGTTTCATGAAGCTAGCACAAACCGTGTTGGATTTAGAGTTCCAAATACATCTATCAATATAGGAGAAATCAGAGTGAAACCTAAAAATTCAAAGTGTTACTGGAAATGAACGCTTCAACATAGAAGAACGAAATTTGGGGAACCAAGTCGCCTTAGTGTACTGATCATTACCTGAAAGTATCATCCAGTTTGGGTGAAAAAATATTTGCTGAGATTTCTGGAGATTCGTAACTTTTGGAAGCTTGGCAACCTTTTTCCATGAAAGTGTTTCTCGCCAGTCACTGCTTAGGGCTACATCAAGAGGAAACAGAATATAGAGATAGAACGTGAAACTACTTTACTTTGTCAAGTTTCATGAAGCTAGCACAAACCGTGTTGGATTTAGAGTTCCAAATACATCTATCAATATAGGAGAAATCAGAGTGAAACCTAAAAATTCAAAGTGTTACTGGAAATGAACGCTTCAACATAGAAGAACGAAATTTGGGGAACCAAGTCGCCTTAGTGTACTGATCATTACCTGAAAGTATCATCCAGTTTGGGTGAAAAAATATTTGCTGAGATTTCTGGAGATTCGTAATTTTTGGAAGCTTTGCAACCCCTCTCCATGAAAGTGGTTCTCGACAGTCACTGCTTAGGGCTACAGCAAGAGGAAACAAAACATAGAGATAGAACGTGAAACTACTTTACTGTGTCAAGTTTCAAGAAGCTAGCACAAACCGTGTTGGATTTAGAGTTCCAAATACATGTATCAATATAGGAGAAAACAGAGTGAAACCTAAAAATTCAAACTGTTACTGGAAATGAACGCTTCAACATAGAAGAACGAACTTTGGGGAACCAAGTCGCCTTAGTGTACTGATCATTACCTGAAAGTATCATCCAGTTTGGGTGAAAAAATATTTGCTGAGATTTCTGGAGATTCGTAATTTTTGGAAGCTTGGCAACCCCTTTCCATGAAAGTGTTTCTCGCCAGTCACTGCTTAGGGCTACAGCAAGAGGAAACAAAACATAGAGATAGAACGTGAAACTACTTTACTGTGTCAAGTTTCAAGAAGCTAGCACAAACCGTGTTGGATTTAGAGTTCCAAATACATGTATCAATATAGGAGAAAACAGAGTGAAACCTAAAAATTCAAACTGTTACAGGAAATGAACGCTTCAACATAGAAGAACGACATTTGGGGAACCAAGTCGCCTTAGTGTACTGATCATTACCTGAAAGTATCATCCAGTTTGGGTGAAAAAATATTTGCTGAGATTTCTGGAGATTCGTAATTTTTGGAAGCTTGGCAACCCCTTTCCATGAAAGTGTTTCACGCCAGTCACTGCTTAGGGCTACATCAAGAGGAAACAAAACATAGAGATAGAACTTGAAACTACTTTACTGTGTCAAGTTTCAAGAAGCTAGCACAAACCGTGTTGGATTTAGAGTTCCAAATACATGTATCAATATAGGAGAAAACAGAGTGAAACCTAAAAATTCAAACTGTTACTGGAAATGAACGCTTCAACATAGAAGAACGAAATTTGGGGAACCAAGTCGCCTACGTGTACTGATCATTACCTGAAAGTATCATCCAGTTTGGGTGAAAAAATATTTGCTGAGATTTCTGGAGATTCGTAACTTTTGGAAGCTTGGCATCCCCTTTCCATGAAAGTGTTTCTCGCCAGTCACTGCTTAGGGCTACATGAAGAGGAAACAAAACCTAGAGATAGAACGTGAAAGTACTTTACTGTGTCAAGTTTCAAGAAGCTAGCACAAACCGTGTTGGATTTAGAGTTCCAAATACATGTATCAATATAGGAGAAAACAGAGTGAAACCTAAAAATTCAAACTGTTACAAGAAATGAACGCTTCAACATAGAAGAACGACATTTGGGGAACCAAGTCGCCTTAGTGTACTGATCATTACCTGAAAGTATCATCCAGTTTGGGTGAAAAAATATTTGCTGAGATTTCTGGAGATTCGTAATTTTTGGAAGCTTGGCAACCCCTTTCCATGAAAGTGTTTCTCGCCAGTCACTGCTTAGGGCTACATCAAGAGGAAACAAAACATACAGATAGAACTTGAAACTACTTTACTGTGTCAAGTTTCAAGAAGCTAGCACAAACCGTGTTGGATTTAGAGTTCCAAATACATCTATCAATATAGGAGAAAACAGAGTGAAACCTAAAAATTCAAACTGTTACTGGAAATGAACGCTTCAACATATAAGAACGAAATTTGGGGAACCAAGTCGCCTACGTGTACTGATCATTACCTGAAAGTATCATCCAGTTTGGGTGAAAAAATATTTGCTGAGATTTCTGGAGATTCGTAACTTTTGTAAGCTTGGCATCCCCTTTCCATGAAAGTGTTTCTCGCCAGTCACTGCTTAGGGCTACATCAAGAGGAAACAAAACATAGAGATAGAACTTGAAACTACTTTACTGTGTCAAGTTTCAAGAAGCTAGCACAAACCGTGTTGGATTTAGAGTTCCAAATACATCTATCAATATAGGAGAAAACAGAGTGAAACCTAAAAATTCAAAGTGTTACTGGAAATGAACGCTTCAACATAGAAGAACGAACTTTGGGGAACCAAGTCGCCTTAGTGTACTGATCATTACCTGAAAGTATCATCCAGTTTGGGTGAAAAAAGATTTGCTGAGATTTCTGGAGATTCGTAACTTTTGGAAGCTTGGCAACCCCTCTCCATGAAAGTGGTCCTCGCCAGTCACTGCTTAGGGCTACAGCAAGAGGAAACAAAACATAGAGATAGAACGTGAAACTACTTTACTGTGTCAAGTTTCAAGAAGCTAGCACAAACCGTGTTGGATTTAGAGTTCCAAATATATGTATCAATATAGGAGAAAACAGAGTGAAACCTAAAAATTCAAACTGTTACAGGAAATGAACGCTTCAACATAGAAGAACGACATTTGGGGAACCAAGTCGCCTTAGTGTACTGATCATTACCTGAAAGTATCATCCAGTTTGGGTGAAAAAATATTTGCTGAGATTTCTGGAGATTCGTAATTTTTGGAAGCTTGGCAACCCCTTTCCATGAAAGTGTTTCTCGCCAGTCACTGCTTAGGGCTACATCAAGAGGAAACAAAACCTAGAGATAGAACGTGAAACTACTTTACTGTGTCAAGTTTCAAGAAGCTAGCACAAACCGTGTTGGATTTAGAGTTCCAAATACATCTATCAATATAGGAGAAAACAGAGTGAAACCTAAAAATTCAAACTGTTACTGGAAATGAACGCTTCAACATAGAAGAACGACATTTGGGGAACCAAGTCGCCTTCGTGTACCTATCATTACCTGAAAGTATCATCCAGTTTGGGTGAAAAAATATTTGCTGAGATTTCTGGAGATTCGTAACTTTTGGAAGCTTGGCAACCTTTTTCCATGAAAGTGTTTCTCGCCAGTCACTGCTTAGGGCTACATCAAGAGGAAACAGAATATAGAGATAGAACGTGAAACTACTTTACTTTGTCAAGTTTCATGAAGCTAGCACAAACCGTGTTGGATTTAGAGTTCCAAATACATCTATCAATATAGGAGAAATCAGAGTGAAACCTAAAAATTCAAAGTGTTACTGGAAATGAACGCTTCAACATAGAAGAACGAAATTTGGGGAACCAAGTCGCCTTAGTGTACTGATCATTACCTGAAAGTATCATCCAGTTTGGGTGAAAAAATATTTGCTGAGATTTCTGGAGATTCGTAACTTTTGGAAGCTTGGCAACCTTTTTCCATGAAAGTGTTTCTCGCCAGTCACTGCTTAGGGCTACATCAAGAGGAAACAGAATATAGAGATAGAACGTGAAACTACTTTACTTTGTCAAGTTTCATGAAGCTAGCACAAACCGTGTTGGATTTAGAGTTCCAAATACATCTATCAATATAGGAGAAATCAGAGTGAAACCTAAAAATTCAAAGTGTTACTGGAAATGAACGCTTCAACATAGAAGAACGAAATTTGGGGAACCAAGTCGCCTTAGTGTACTGATCATTACCTGAAAGTATCATCCAGTTTGGGTGAAAAAATATTTGCTGAGATTTCTGGAGATTCGTAATTTTTGGAAGCTTTGCAACCCCTCTCCATGAAAGTGGTTCTCGACAGTCACTGCTTAGGGCTACAGCAAGAGGAAACAAAACATAGAGATAGAACGTGAAACTACTTTACTGTGTCAAGTTTCAAGAAGCTAGCACAAACCGTGTTGGATTTAGAGTTCCAAATACATCTATCAATATAGGAGAAAACAGAGTGAAACCTAAAAATTCAAACTGTTACTGGAAATGAACGCTTCAACATAGAAGAACGAACTTTGGGGAACCAAGTCGCCTTAGTGTACTGATCATTACCTGAAAGTATCATCCAGTTTGTGTGAAAAAATATTTGCTGAGATTTCTGGAGATTCGTAATTTTTGGAAGCTTGGCAACCCCTTTCCATGAAAGTGTTTCTCGCCAGTCACTGCTTAGGGCTACAGCAAGAGGAAACAAAACATAGAGATAGAACGTGAAACTACTTTACTGTGTCAAGTTTCAAGAAGCTAGCACAAACCGTGTTGGATTTAGAGTTCCAAATACATGTATCAATATAGGAGAAAACAGAGTGAAACCTAAAAATTCAAACTGTTACAGGAAATGAACGCTTCAACATAGAAGAACGACATTTGGGGAACCAAGTCGCCTTAGTGTACTGATCATTACCTGAAAGTATCATCCAGTTTGGGTGAAAAAATATTTGCTGAGATTTCTGGAGATTCGTAATTTTTGGAAGCTTGGCAACCCCTTTCCATGAAAGTGTTTCTCGCCAGTCACTGCTTAGGGCTACATCAAGAGGAAACAAAACATAGAGATAGAACTTGAAACTACTTTACTGTGTCAAGTTTCAAGAAGCTAGCACAAACCGTGTTGGATTTAGAGTTCCAAATACATCTATCAATATAGGAGAAAACAGAGTGAAACCTAAAAATTCAAACTGTTACTGGAAATGAACGCTTCAACATAGAAGAACGAACTTTGGGGAACCAAGTCGCCTTAGTGTACTGATCATTACCTGAAAGTATCATCCAGTTTGGGTGAAAAAATATTTGCTGAGATTTCTGGAGATTCGTAATTTTTGGAAGCTTGGCAACCCCTCTCCATGAAAGTGGTTCTCGCCAGTCACTGCTTAGGGCTACAGCAAGAGGAAACAAAACCTAGAGATAGAACGTGAAACTACTTTACTGTGTCAAGTTTCAAGAAGCTAGCACAAACCGTGTTGGATTTAGAGTTCCAAATACATGTATCAATATAGGAGAAAACAGAGTGAAACCTAAAAATTCAAACTGTTACTGGAAATGAACGCTTCAACATAGAAGAACGAAATTTGGGGAACCAAGTCGCCTACGTGTACTGATCATTACCTGAAAGTATCATCCAGTTTGGGTGAAAAAATATTTGCTGAGATTTCTGGAGATTCGTAACTTTTGGAAGCTTGGCATCCCCTTTCCATGAAAGTGTTTCTCGCCAGTCACTGCTTAGGGCTACATCAAGAGGAAACAAAACCTAGAGATAGAACGTGAAAGTACTTTACTGTGTCAAGTTTCAAGAAGCTAGCACAAACCGTGTTGGATTTAGAGTTCCAAATGCATGTATCAATATAGGAGAAAACAGAGTGAAACCTACAAATTCAAACTGTTACAGGAAATGAACGCTTCAACATAGAAGAACGACATTTGGGGAACCAAGTCGCCTTAGTGTACTGATCATTACCTGAAAGTATCATCCAGTTTGGGTGAAAAAATATTTGCTGAGATTTCTGGAGATTCGTAATTTTTGGAAGCTTGGCAACCCCTTTCCATGAAAGTGTTTCTCGCCAGTCACTGCTTAGGGCTACATCAAGAGGAAACAAAACATACAGATAGAACTTGAAACTACTTTACTGTGTCAAGTTTCAAGAAGCTAGCACAAACCGTGTTGGATTTAGAGTTCCAAATACATCTATCAATATAGGAGAAAACAGAGTGAAACCTAAAAATTCAAAGTGTTACTGGAAATGAACGCTTCAACATAGAAGAACGACATTTGGGGAACCAAGTCACCTTCGTGTACTGATCATTACCTGAAAGTATCATCCAGTTTGGGTGAAAAAATATTTGCTGAGATTTCTGGAGATTCGTAATTTTTGGAAGCTTGGCAACCCCTCTCCATGAAAGTGGTTCTCGCCAGTCACTGCTTAGGGCTACAGCAAGAGGAAACAAAACATAGAGATAGAACTTGAAACTATTTTACTGTTTCAAGTTTCAAGAAGCTAGCACAAACCGTGTTGGATTTAGAGTTCCAAATACATCTATCAACATAGGAGAAAACAGAGTGAAACCTAAAAATTCAAACTGTTACTGCAAATGAACGCTTCAAAATAGAAGAACGAACTTTGGGGAACCAAGTCGCCTTCGTGTACTGATCATTACCTGAAAGTATCATCCAGTTTGGGTGAAAAAATATTTGCTGAGATTTCTGGAGATTCGTAATTTTTGGAAGCTTGGCAAACCCTTTCCATGAAAGTGTTTCTCGCCAGTCACTGCTTAGGGCTACATCAAGAAGAAACAAAACATAGAGCTAGAACGTGAAACTACTTTACTGTGTCAAGTTTCAAGAAGCTAGCAAAAACGTATTGGATTTAGAGTTCCAAATACATGTATCAATATAGGATAAAACAGAGTGAAACCTAAAAATTCAAACTGTTACAGGAAATGAACGCTTCAACAAAGAAGAACGACATTTGTGGAACCAAGTCGCCTTAGTGTACTGATCATTACCTGAAAGTATCATCCAGTTTGGGTGAAAAAAGATTTGCTGAGATTTCTGGAGATTCGTAACTTTTGGAAGCTTGGCAACCCCTCTCCATGAAAGTGGTCCTCGCCAGTCACTGCTTAGGGCTACAGCAAGAGGAAACAAAACATAGAGATAGAACGTGAAACTACTTTACTGTGTCAAGTTTCAAGAAGCTAGCACAAACCGTGTTGGATTTAGAGTTCCAAATACATGTATCAATATAGGAGAAAACAGAGTGAAACCTAAAAATTCAAACTGTTACAGGAAATGAACGCTTCAACATAGAAGAACGACATTTGGGGAACCAAGTCGCCTTAGTGTACTGATCATTACCTGAAAGTATCATCCAGTTTGGGTGAAAAAATATTTGCTGAGATTTCTGGAGATTCGTAATTTTTGGAAGCTTGGCAACCCCTTTCAATGAAAGTGTTTCTCGCCAGTCACTGCTTAGGGCTACATCATGAGGAAACAAAACCTAGAGATAGAACTTGAAACTACTTTACTGTGTCAAGTTTCAAGAAGCTAGCACAAACCGTGTTGGATTTAGAGTTCCAAATACATCTATCAATATAGGAGAAAACAGAGTGAAACCTAAAAATTCAAACTGTTACTGGAAATGAACGCTTCAACATAGAAGAACGAAATTTGGGGAACCAAGTCGACTTAGTGTACTGATCATTACCTGAAAGTATCATCCAGTTTGGGTGAAAAAATATTTGCTGAGATTTTTGGAGATTCGTAATTTTTGGAAGCTTGGCAACCCCTCTCCATGAAAGTGGTTCTCGCCAGTCACTGCTTAGGGCTACAGCAAGAGGAAACAAAACATAGAGATAGAACGTGAAACTACTTTACTGTATCAAGTTTCAAGAAGCTAGCACAAACCGTGTTGGATTTAGAGTTCCAAATACATGTATCAATATAGGAGAAAACAGAGTGAAACCTAAAAATTCAAACTGTTACTGGAAATGAACGCTTCAACATAGAAGAACGAAATTTGGGGAACCAAGTCGCCTTAGTGTACTGATCATTACCTGAAAGTATCATCCAGTTTGGGTGAAAAAATATTTGCTGAGATTTCTGGAGATTCGTAATTTTTGGAAGCTTGGCAACCCCTTTCCATGAAAGTGTTTCTCGCAAGTCACTGCTTAGGGCTACATCAAGAGGAAACAAAACCTAGAGATAGAACGTGAAACTACTTTACTGTGTCAAGTTTCATGAAGCTAGCACAAACCGTGTTGGATTTAGAGTTCCAAATACATCTATCAATATAGGAGAAAACAGAGTGAAACCTAAAAATTCAAAGTGTTACTGGAAATGAACGCTTCAACATAGAAGAACGACATTTGGGGAACCAAGTCGCCTTAGTGTACTGATCATTACCTGAAAGTATCATCCAGTTTGGGTGAAAAAATATTTGCTGAGATTTCTGGAGATTCGTAACTTTTGGAAGCTTGGCAACCTTTTTCCATGAAAGTGTTTCTCACCAGTCACTGCTTAGGGCTACATCAAGAGGAAACAGAATATAGAGATAGAACGTGAAACTACTTTACTTTGTCAAGTTTCATGAAGCTAGCACAAACCGTGTTGGATTTAGAGTTCCAAATACATCTATCAATATAGGAGAAATCAGAGTGAAACCTAAAAATTCAAAGTGTTACTGGAAATGAACGCTTCAACATAGAAGAACGAACTTTGGGGAACCAAGTCGCCTTAGTGTACTGATCATTACCTGAAAGTATCATCCAGTTTGGGTGAAAAAAGATTTGCTGAGATTTCTGGAGATTCGTAACTTTTGGAAGCTTGGCAACCCCTCTCCATGAAAGTGGTCCTCGCCAGTCACTGCTTAGGGCTACAGCAAGAGGAAACAAAACATAGAGATAGAACGTGAAACTACTTTACTGTGTCAAGTTTCAAGAAGCTAGCACAAACCGTGTTGGATTTAGAGTTCCAAATATATGTATCAATATAGGAGAAAACAGAGTGAAACCTAAAAATTCAAACTGTTACAGGAAATGAACGCTTCAACATAGAAGAACGACATTTGGGGAACCAAGTCGCCTTAGTGTACTGATCATTACCTGAAAGTATCATCCAGTTTGGGTGAAAAAATATTTGCTGAGATTTCTGGAGATTCGTAATTTTTGGAAGCTTGGCAACCCCTTTCCATGAAAGTGTTTCTCGCCAGTCACTGCTTAGGGCTACATCAAGAGGAAACAAAACCTAGAGATAGAACGTGAAACTACTTTACTGTGTCAAGTTTCAAGAAGCTAGCACAAACCGTGTTGGATTTAGAGTTCCAAATACATCTATCAATATAGGAGAAAACAGAGTGAAACCTAAAAATTCAAACTGTTACTGGAAATGAACGCTTCAACATAGAAGAACGACATTTGGGGAACCAAGTCGCCTTCGTGTACCTATCATTACCTGAAAGTATCATCCAGTTTGGGTGAAAAAATATTTGCTGAGATTTCTGGAGATTCGTAACTTTTGGAAGCTTGGCAACCTTTTTCCATGAAAGTGTTTCTCGCCAGTCACTGCTTAGGGCTACATCAAGAGGAAACAGAATATAGAGATAGAACGTGAAACTACTTTACTTTGTCAAGTTTCATGAAGCTAGCACAAACCGTGTTGGATTTAGAGTTCCAAATACATCTATCAATATAGGAGAAATCAGAGTGAAACCTAAAAATTCAAAGTGTTACTGGAAATGAACGCTTCAACATAGAAGAACGAAATTTGGGGAACCAAGTCGCCTTAGTGTACTGATCATTACCTGAAAGTATCATCCAGTTTGGGTGAAAAAATATTTGCTGAGATTTCTGGAGATTCGTAACTTTTGGAAGCTTGGCAACCTTTTTCCATGAAAGTGTTTCTCGCCAGTCACTGCTTAGGGCTACATCAAGAGGAAACAGAATATAGAGATAGAACGTGAAACTACTTTACTTTGTCAAGTTTCATGAAGCTAGCACAAACCGTGTTGGATTTAGAGTTCCAAATACATCTATCAATATAGGAGAAATCAGAGTGAAACCTAAAAATTCAAAGTGTTACTGGAAATGAACGCTTCAACATAGAAGAACGAAATTTGGGGAACCAAGTCGCCTTAGTGTACTGATCATTACCTGAAAGTATCATCCAGTTTGGGTGAAAAAATATTTGCTGAGATTTCTGGAGATTCGTAATTTTTGGAAGCTTTGCAACCCCTCTCCATGAAAGTGGTTCTCGACAGTCACTGCTTAGGGCTACAGCAAGAGGAAACAAAACATAGAGATAGAACGTGAAACTACTTTACTGTGTCAAGTTTCAAGAAGCTAGCACAAACCGTGTTGGATTTAGAGTTCCAAATACATCTATCAATATAGGAGAAAACAGAGTGAAACCTAAAAATTCAAACTGTTACTGGAAATGAACGCTTCAACATAGAAGAACGAACTTTGGGGAACCAAGTCGCCTTAGTGTACTGATCATTACCTGAAAGTATCATCCAGTTTGTGTGAAAAAATATTTGCTGAGATTTCTGGAGATTCGTAATTTTTGGAAGCTTGGCAACCCCTTTCCATGAAAGTGTTTCTCGCCAGTCACTGCTTAGGGCTACAGCAAGAGGAAACAAAACATAGAGATAGAACGTGAAACTACTTTACTGTGTCAAGTTTCAAGAAGCTAGCACAAACCGTGTTGGATTTAGAGTTCCAAATACATGTATCAATATAGGAGAAAACAGAGTGAAACCTAAAAATTCAAACTGTTACAGGAAATGAACGCTTCAACATAGAAGAACGACATTTGGGGAACCAAGTCGCCTTAGTGTACTGATCATTACCTGAAAGTATCATCCAGTTTGGGTGAAAAAATATTTGCTGAGATTTCTGGAGATTCGTAATTTTTGGAAGCTTGGCAACCCCTTTCCATGAAAGTGTTTCTCGCCAGTCACTGCTTAGGGCTACATCAAGAGGAAACAAAACATAGAGATAGAACTTGAAACTACTTTACTGTGTCAAGTTTCAAGAAGCTAGCACAAACCGTGTTGGATTTAGAGTTCCAAATACATCTATCAATATAGGAGAAAACAGAGTGAAACCTAAAAATTCAAACTGTTACTGGAAATGAACGCTTCAACATAGAAGAACGAACTTTGGGGAACCAAGTCGCCTTAGTGTACTGATCATTACCTGAAAGTATCATCCAGTTTGGGTGAAAAAATATTTGCTGAGATTTCTGGAGATTCGTAATTTTTGGAAGCTTGGCAACCCCTCTCCATGAAAGTGGTTCTCGCCAGTCACTGCTTAGGGCTACAGCAAGAGGAAACAAAACCTAGAGATAGAACGTGAAACTACTTTACTGTGTCAAGTTTCAAGAAGCTAGCACAAACCGTGTTGGATTTAGAGTTCCAAATACATGTATCAATATAGGAGAAAACAGAGTGAAACCTAAAAATTCAAACTGTTACTGGAAATGAACGCTTCAACATAGAAGAACGAAATTTGGGGAACCAAGTCGCCTACGTGTACTGATCATTACCTGAAAGTATCATCCAGTTTGGGTGAAAAAATATTTGCTGAGATTTCTGGAGATTCGTAACTTTTGGAAGCTTGGCATCCCCTTTCCATGAAAGTGTTTCTCGCCAGTCACTGCTTAGGGCTACATCAAGAGGAAACAAAACCTAGAGATAGAACGTGAAAGTACTTTACTGTGTCAAGTTTCAAGAAGCTAGCACAAACCGTGTTGGATTTAGAGTTCCAAATGCATGTATCAATATAGGAGAAAACAGAGTGAAACCTACAAATTCAAACTGTTACAGGAAATGAACGCTTCAACATAGAAGAACGACATTTGGGGAACCAAGTCGCCTTAGTGTACTGATCATTACCTGAAAGTATCATCCAGTTTGGGTGAAAAAATATTTGCTGAGATTTCTGGAGATTCGTAATTTTTGGAAGCTTGGCAACCCCTTTCCATGAAAGTGTTTCTCGCCAGTCACTGCTTAGGGCTACATCAAGAGGAAACAAAACATACAGATAGAACTTGAAACTACTTTACTGTGTCAAGTTTCAAGAAGCTAGCACAAACCGTGTTGGATTTAGAGTTCCAAATACATGTATCAATATAGGAGAAAACAGAGTGAAACCTAAAAATTCAAACTGTTACTGGAAATGAACGCTTCAACATAGAAGAACGAAATTTGGGGAACCAAGTCGCCTTAGTGTACTGATCATTACCTGAAAGTATCATCCAGTTTGGGTGAAAAAATATTTGCTGAGATTTCTGGAGATTCGTAATTTTTGGAAGCTTGGCAACCCCTTTCCATGAAAGTGTTTCTCGCAAGTCACTGCTTAGGGCTACATCAAGAGGAAACAAAACCTAGAGATAGAACGTGAAACTACTTTACTGTGTCAAGTTTCATGAAGCTAGCACAAACCGTGTTGGATTTAGAGTTCCAAATACATCTATCAATATAGGAGAAAACAGAGTGAAACCTAAAAATTCAAAGTGTTACTGGAAATGAACGCTTCAACATAGAAGAACGACATTTGGGGAACCAAGTCGCCTTAGTGTACTGATCATTACCTGAAAGTATCATCCAGTTTGGGTGAAAAAATATTTGCTGAGATTTCTGGAGATTCGTAACTTTTGGAAGCTTGGCAACCTTTTTCCATGAAAGTGTTTCTCACCAGTCACTGCTTAGGGCTACATCAAGAGGAAACAGAATATAGAGATAGAACGTGAAACTACTTTACTTTGTCAAGTTTCATGAAGCTAGCACAAACCGTGTTGGATTTAGAGTTCCAAATACATCTATCAATATAGGAGAAATCAGAGTGAAACCTAAAAATTCAAAGTGTTACTGGAAATGAACGCTTCAACATAGAAGAACGAACTTTGGGGAACCAAGTCGCCTTAGTGTACTGATCATTACCTGAAAGTATCATCCAGTTTGGGTGAAAAAAGATTTGCTGAGATTTCTGGAGATTCGTAACTTTTGGAAGCTTGGCAACCCCTCTCCATGAAAGTGGTCCTCGCCAGTCACTGCTTAGGGCTACAGCAAGAGGAAACAAAACATAGAGATAGAACGTGAAACTACTTTACTGTGTCAAGTTTCAAGAAGCTAGCACAAACCGTGTTGGATTTAGAGTTCCAAATATATGTATCAATATAGGAGAAAACAGAGTGAAACCTAAAAATTCAAACTGTTACAGGAAATGAACGCTTCAACATAGAAGAACGACATTTGGGGAACCAAGTCGCCTTAGTGTACTGATCATTACCTGAAAGTATCATCCAGTTTGGGTGAAAAAATATTTGCTGAGATTTCTGGAGATTCGTAATTTTTGGAAGCTTGGCAACCCCTTTCCATGAAAGTGTTTCTCGCCAGTCACTGCTTAGGGCTACATCAAGAGGAAACAAAACCTAGAGATAGAACGTGAAACTACTTTACTGTGTCAAGTTTCAAGAAGCTAGCACAAACCGTGTTGGATTTAGAGTTCCAAATACATCTATCAATATAGGAGAAAACAGAGTGAAACCTAAAAATTCAAACTGTTACTGGAAATGAACGCTTCAACATAGAAGAACGACATTTGGGGAACCAAGTCGCCTTCGTGTACCTATCATTACCTGAAAGTATCATCCAGTTTGGGTGAAAAAATATTTGCTGAGATTTCTGGAGATTCGTAACTTTTGGAAGCTTGGCAACCTTTTTCCATGAAAGTGTTTCTCGCCAGTCACTGCTTAGGGCTACATCAAGAGGAAACAGAATATAGAGATAGAACGTGAAACTACTTTACTTTGTCAAGTTTCATGAAGCTAGCACAAACCGTGTTGGATTTAGAGTTCCAAATACATCTATCAATATAGGAGAAATCAGAGTGAAACCTAAAAATTCAAAGTGTTACTGGAAATGAACGCTTCAACATAGAAGAACGAAATTTGGGGAACCAAGTCGCCTTAGTGTACTGATCATTACCTGAAAGTATCATCCAGTTTGGGTGAAAAAATATTTGCTGAGATTTCTGGAGATTCGTAACTTTTGGAAGCTTGGCAACCTTTTTCCATGAAAGTGTTTCTCGCCAGTCACTGCTTAGGGCTACATCAAGAGGAAACAGAATATAGAGATAGAACGTGAAACTACTTTACTTTGTCAAGTTTCATGAAGCTAGCACAAACCGTGTTGGATTTAGAGTTCCAAATACATCTATCAATATAGGAGAAATCAGAGTGAAACCTAAAAATTCAAAGTGTTACTGGAAATGAACGCTTCAACATAGAAGAACGAAATTTGGGGAACCAAGTCGCCTTAGTGTACTGATCATTACCTGAAAGTATCATCCAGTTTGGGTGAAAAAATATTTGCTGAGATTTCTGGAGATTCGTAATTTTTGGAAGCTTTGCAACCCCTCTCCATGAAAGTGGTTCTCGACAGTCACTGCTTAGGGCTACAGCAAGAGGAAACAAAACATAGAGATAGAACGTGAAACTACTTTACTGTGTCAAGTTTCAAGAAGCTAGCACAAACCGTGTTGGATTTAGAGTTCCAAATACATCTATCAATATAGGAGAAAACAGAGTGAAACCTAAAAATTCAAACTGTTACTGGAAATGAACGCTTCAACATAGAAGAACGAACTTTGGGGAACCAAGTCGCCTTAGTGTACTGATCATTACCTGAAAGTATCATCCAGTTTGTGTGAAAAAATATTTGCTGAGATTTCTGGAGATTCGTAATTTTTGGAAGCTTGGCAACCCCTTTCCATGAAAGTGTTTCTCGCCAGTCACTGCTTAGGGCTACAGCAAGAGGAAACAAAACATAGAGATAGAACGTGAAACTACTTTACTGTGTCAAGTTTCAAGAAGCTAGCACAAACCGTGTTGGATTTAGAGTTCCAAATACATGTATCAATATAGGAGAAAACAGAGTGAAACCTAAAAATTCAAACTGTTACAGGAAATGAACGCTTCAACATAGAAGAACGACATTTGGGGAACCAAGTCGCCTTAGTGTACTGATCATTACCTGAAAGTATCATCCAGTTTGGGTGAAAAAATATTTGCTGAGATTTCTGGAGATTCGTAATTTTTGGAAGCTTGGCAACCCCTTTCCATGAAAGTGTTTCTCGCCAGTCACTGCTTAGGGCTACATCAAGAGGAAACAAAACATAGAGATAGAACTTGAAACTACTTTACTGTGTCAAGTTTCAAGAAGCTAGCACAAACCGTGTTGGATTTAGAGTTCCAAATACATCTATCAATATAGGAGAAAACAGAGTGAAACCTAAAAATTCAAACTGTTACTGGAAATGAACGCTTCAACATAGAAGAACGAACTTTGGGGAACCAAGTCGCCTTAGTGTACTGATCATTACCTGAAAGTATCATCCAGTTTGGGTGAAAAAATATTTGCTGAGATTTCTGGAGATTCGTAATTTTTGGAAGCTTGGCAACCCCTCTCCATGAAAGTGGTTCTCGCCAGTCACTGCTTAGGGCTACAGCAAGAGGAAACAAAACCTAGAGATAGAACGTGAAACTACTTTACTGTGTCAAGTTTCAAGAAGCTAGCACAAACCGTGTTGGATTTAGAGTTCCAAATACATGTATCAATATAGGAGAAAACAGAGTGAAACCTAAAAATTCAAACTGTTACTGGAAATGAACGCTTCAACATAGAAGAACGAAATTTGGGGAACCAAGTCGCCTACGTGTACTGATCATTACCTGAAAGTATCATCCAGTTTGGGTGAAAAAATATTTGCTGAGATTTCTGGAGATTCGTAACTTTTGGAAGCTTGGCATCCCCTTTCCATGAAAGTGTTTCTCGCCAGTCACTGCTTAGGGCTACATCAAGAGGAAACAAAACCTAGAGATAGAACGTGAAAGTACTTTACTGTGTCAAGTTTCAAGAAGCTAGCACAAACCGTGTTGGATTTAGAGTTCCAAATGCATGTATCAATATAGGAGAAAACAGAGTGAAACCTACAAATTCAAACTGTTACAGGAAATGAACGCTTCAACATAGAAGAACGACATTTGGGGAACCAAGTCGCCTTAGTGTACTGATCATTACCTGAAAGTATCATCCAGTTTGGGTGAAAAAATATTTGCTGAGATTTCTGGAGATTCGTAATTTTTGGAAGCTTGGCAACCCCTTTCCATGAAAGTGTTTCTCGCCAGTCACTGCTTAGGGCTACATCAAGAGGAAACAAAACATACAGATAGAACTTGAAACTACTTTACTGTGTCAAGTTTCAAGAAGCTAGCACAAACCGTGTTGGATTTAGAGTTCCAAATACATCTATCAATATAGGAGAAAACAGAGTGAAACCTAAAAATTCAAAGTGTTACTGGAAATGAACGCTTCAACATAGAAGAACGACATTTGGGGAACCAAGTCACCTTCGTGTACTGATCATTACCTGAAAGTATCATCCAGTTTGGGTGAAAAAATATTTGCTGAGATTTCTGGAGATTCGTAATTTTTGGAAGCTTGGCAACCCCTCTCCATGAAAGTGGTTCTCGCCAGTCACTGCTTAGGGCTACAGCAAGAGGAAACAAAACATAGAGATAGAACTTGAAACTATTTTACTGTATCAAGTTTCAAGAAGCTAGCACAAACCGTGTTGGATTTAGAGTTCCAAATACATCTATCAACATAGGAGAAAACAGAGTGAAACCTAAAAATTCAAACTGTTACTGCAAATGAACGCTTCAAAATAGAAGAACGAACTTTGGGGAACCAAGTCGCCTTCGTGTACTGATCATTACCTGAAAGTATCATCCAGTTTGGGTGAAAAAATATTTGCTGAGATTTCTGGAGATTCGTAATTTTTGGAAGCTTGGCAAACCCTTTCCATGAAAGTGTTTCTCGCCAGTCACTGCTTAGGGCTACATCAAGAGGAAACAAAACATAGAGCTAGAACGTGAAACTACTTTACTGTGTCAAGTTTCAAGAAGCTAGCAAAAACGTATTGGATTTAGAGTTCCAAATACATGTATCAATATAGGATAAAACAGAGTGAAACCTAAAAATTCAAACTGTTACAGGAAATGAACGCTTCAACAAAGAAGAACGACATTTGTGGAACCAAGTCGCCTTAGTGTACTGATCATTACCTGAAAGTATCATCCAGTTTGGGTGAAAAAAGATTTGCTGAGATTTCTGGAGATTCGTAACTTTTGGAAGCTTGGCAACCCCTCTCCATGAAAGTGGTCCTCGCCAGTCACTGCTTAGGGCTACAGCAAGAGGAAACAAAACATAGAGATAGAACGTGAAACTACTTTACTGTGTCAAGTTTCAAGAAGCTAGCACAAACCGTGTTGGATTTAGAGTTCCAAATACATGTATCAATATAGGAGAAAACAGAGTGAAACCTAAAAATTCAAACTGTTACAGGAAATGAACGCTTCAACATAGAAGAACGACATTTGGGGAACCAAGTCGCCTTAGTGTACTGATCATTACCTGAAAGTATCATCCAGTTTGGGTGAAAAAATATTTGCTGAGATTTCTGGAGATTCGTAATTTTTGGAAGCTTGGCAACCCCTTTCAATGAAAGTGTTTCTCGCCAGTCACTGCTTAGGGCTACATCATGAGGAAACAAAACCTAGAGATAGAACTTGAAACTACTTTACTGTGTCAAGTTTCAAGAAGCTAGCACAAACCGTGTTGGATTTAGAGTTCCAAATACATCTATCAATATAGGAGAAAACAGAGTGAAACCTAAAAAT
Organism: Spermophilus citellus; assembly: GCF_964194105.1. Classification (NCBI taxonomy): domain Eukaryota; kingdom Metazoa; phylum Chordata; class Mammalia; order Rodentia; family Sciuridae; genus Spermophilus; species Spermophilus citellus. The sequence goes on along the minus strand of NW_027672802.1, from coordinate 19,076 downwards.
TCAAACTGTTACTGGAAATGAACGCTTCAACATAGAAGAACGAAATTTGGGGAACCAAGTCGACTTAGTGTACTGATCATTACCTGAAAGTATCATCCAGTTTGGGTGAAAAAATATTTGCTGAGATTTTTGGAGATTCGTAATTTTTGGAAGCTTGGCAACCCCTCTCCATGAAAGTGGTTCTCGCCAGTCACTGCTTAGGGCTACAGCAAGAGGAAACAAAACATAGAGATAGAACGTGAAACTACTTTACTGTATCAAGTTTCAAGAAGCTAGCACAAACCGTGTTGGATTTAGAGTTCCAAATACATGTATCAATATAGGAGAAAACAGAGGGAAACCTAAAAATTCAAACTGTTACTGGAAATGAACGCTTCAACATAGAAGAACGAAATTTGGGGAACCAAGTCGCCTTAGTGTACTGATCATTACCTGAAAGTATCATCCAGTTTGGGTGAAAAAATATTTGCTGAGATTTCTGGAGATTCGTAACTTTTGGAAGCTTGGCAACCTTTTTCCATGAAAGTGTTTCTCACCAGTCACTGCTTAGGGCTACATCAAGAGGAAACAGAATATAGAGATAGAACGTGAAACTACTTTACTTTGTCAAGTTTCATGAAGCTAGCACAAACCGTGTTGGATTTAGAGTTCCAAATACATCTATCAATATAGGAGAAAACATAGTGAAACCTAAAAATTCAAAGTGTTACTGGAAATGAACGCTTCAACATAGAAGAACGACATTTGGGGAACCAAGTCGCCTTCGTGTACTGATCATTACCTGAAAGTATCATCCAGTTTGGGTGAAAAAATATTTGCTGAGATTTCTGGAGATTCGTAATTTTTGGAAGCTTGGCAACCCCTCTCCATGAAAGTGGTTCTCGCCAGTCACTGCTTAGGGCTACAGCAAGAGGAAACAAAACATAGAGATAGAACATGAAACTACTTTACTGTATCAAGTTTCAAGAAGCTAGCACAAACCGTGTTGGATTTAGAGTTCCAAATACATGTATCAATATAGGAGAAAACAGAGTGAAACCTAAAAATTCAAACTGTTACAGGAAATGAACGCTTCAACATAGAAGAACGACATTTGGGGAACCAAGTCGCCTTAGTGTACTGATAATTACCTGAAAGTATCATCCAGTTTGGGTGAAAAAATATTTGCTGAGATTTCTGGAGATTCGTAATTTTTGGAAGCTTGGCAACCCCTTTCCATGAAAGTGTTTCTCGCCAGTCACTGCTTAGGGCTACATCAAGAGGAAACAAAACCTAGAGATAGAACGTGAAACTACTTTACTGTGTCAAGTTTCAAGAAGCTAGCACAAACCGTGTTGGATTTAGAGTTCCAAATACATGTATCAATATAGGAGAAAACAGAGTGAAACCTAAAAATTCAAACTGTTACTGGAAATGAACGCTTCAACATAGAAGAACGAAATTTGGGGAACCAAGTCGCCTTAGTGTACTGATCATTACCTGAAAGTATCATCCAGTTTGGGTGAAAAAATATTTGCTGAGATTTCTGGAGATTCGTAATTTTTGGAAGCTTGGCAACCCCTCTCCATGAAAGTGGTTCTCGCCAGTCACTGCTTAGGGCTACATCAAGAGGAAACAAAACATAGAGATACAACGTGAAACTACTTTACTGTGTCAAGTTTCAAGAAGCTAGCACAAACCGTGTTGGATTTAGAGTTCCAAATACATGTATCAATATAGGAGAAAACAGAGTGAAACCTAAAAATTCAAACTGTTACTGGAAATGAACGCTTCAACATAGAAGAACGAAATTTGGGGAACCAAGTCGCCTTAGTGTACTGATCATTACCTGAAAGTATCATCCAGTTTGGGTGAAAAAATATTTGCTGAGATTTCTGGAGATTTGTAATTTTTGGAAGCTTGGCAACCCCTCTCCATGAAAGTGGTTCTCGCCAGTCACTGCTTAGGGCTACAGCAAGAGGAAACAAAACATAGAGATAGAACGTGAAACTACTTTACTGTGTCAAGTTTCAAGAAGCTAGCACAAACCGTGTTGGATTTAGAATTCCAAATACATGTATCAATATAGGAGAAAACAGAGTGAAACCTAAAAATTCAAACTGTTACTGGAAATGAACGCTTCAACATAGAAGAACGAACTTTGTGGAACCAAGTCGCCTTAGTGTACTGATCATTACCTGAAAGTATCATCCAGTTTGGGTGAAAAAATATTTGCTGAGATTTCTAGAGATTCGTAATTTTTGGAAGCTTGGCAACCCCTTTCCATGAAAGTGTTTCTCGCCAGTCACTGCTTAGGGCTACATCAAGAGGAAACACAACATAGAGATAGAACGTGAAAGTACTTTACTGTGTCAAGTTTCAAGAAGCTAGCACAAACCGTGTTGGATTTAGAGTTCCAAATACATCTATCAATATAGGAGAAAACAGAGTGAAACCTAAAAATTCAAACTGTTTCTGGAAATGAACGCTTCAACATAGAAGAACGACATTTGGGGAACCAAGTCGCCTTAGTGTACTGATCATTACCTGAAAGTATCATCCAGTTTGGGTGAAAAAATATTTGCTGAGATTTCTGGAGATTCGTAATTTTTGGAAGCTTGGCAACCCCTTTCCATGAAAGTGTTTCTCGCCAGTCACTGCTTAGGGCTACATCAAGAGGAAACAAAACATAGAGACAGAACGTGAAACTACTTTATGGTGTCAAGTTTCAAGAAGCTAGCACAAACCGTGTTGGATTTAGAGTTCCAAATACATGTATCAATATAGGAGAAAACAGAGTGAAACCTAAAAATTCAAACTGTTACAGGAAATGAACGCTTCAACATAGAAGAACGACATTTGGGGAACCAAGTCGCCTTAGTGTACTGATCATTACCTGAAAGTATCATCCAGTTTGGGTGAAAAAAGATTTGCTGAGATTTCTGGAGATTCGTAACTTTTGGAAGCTTGGCAACCCCTCTCCATGAAAGTGGTCCTCGCCAGTCACTGCTTAGGGCTACAGCAAGAGGAAACAAAACATAGAGATAGAACGTGAAACTACTTTACTGTGTCAAGTTTCAAGAAGCTAGCACAAACCGTGTTGGATTTAGAGTTCCAAATATATGTATCAATATAGGAGAAAACAGAGTGAAACCTAAAAATTCAAACTGTTACAGGAAATGAACGCTTCAACATAGAAGAACGACATTTGGGGAACCAAGTCGCCTTAGTGTACTGATCATTACCTGAAAGTATCATCCAGTTTGGGTGAAAAAATATTTGCTGAGATTTCTGGAGATTCGTAATTTTTGGAAGCTTGGCAACCCCTTTCCATGAAAGTGTTTCTCGCCAGTCACTGCTTAGGGCTACATCAAGAGGAAACAAAACCTAGAGATAGAACGTGAAACTACTTTACTGTGTCAAGTTTCAAGAAGCTAGCACAAACCGTGTTGGATTTAGAGTTCCAAATACATCTATCAATATAGGAGAAAACAGAGTGAAACCTAAAAATTCAAACTGTTACTGGAAATGAACGCTTCAACATAGAAGAACGACATTTGGGGAACCAAGTCGCCTTCGTGTACCTATCATTACCTGAAAGTATCATCCAGTTTGGGTGAAAAAATATTTGCTGAGATTTCTGGAGATTCGTAACTTTTGGAAGCTTGGAAACCTTTTTCCATGAAAGTGTTTCTCGCCAGTCACTGCTTAGGGCTACATCAAGAGGAAACAGAATATAGAGATAGAACGTGAAACTACTTTACTTTGTCAAGTTTCATGAAGCTAGCACAAACCGTGTTGGATTTAGAGTTCCAAATACATCTATCAATATAGGAGAAATCAGAGTGAAACCTAAAAATTCAAAGTGTTACTGGAAATGAACGCTTCAACATAGAAGAACGAACTTTGGGGAACCAAGTCGCCTTAGTGTACTGATCATTACCTGAAAGTATCATCCAGTTTGGGTGAAAAAATATTTGCTGAGATTTCTGGAGATTCGTAATTTTTGGAAGCTTGGCAACCCCTTTCCATGAAAGTGTTTCTCGCCAGTCACTGCTTAGGGCTACAGCAAGAGGAAACAAAACATAGAGATAGAACGTGAAACTACTTTACTGTGTCAAGTTTCAAGAAGCTAGCACAAACCGTGTTGGATTTAGAGTTCCAAATACATCTATCAACATAGGAGAAAACAGAGTGAAACCTAAAAATTCAAACTGTTACTGCAAATGAACGCTTCAAAATAGAAGAACGAACTTTGGGGAACCAAGTCGCCTTCGTGTACTGATCATTACCTGAAAGTATCATCCAGTTTGGGTGAAAAAATATTTGCTGAGATTTCTGGAGATTCGTAATTTTTGGAAGCTTGGCAAACCCTTTCCATGAAAGTGTTTCTCGCCAGTCACTGCTTAGGGCTACATCAAGAGGAAACAAAACATAGAGCTAGAACGTGAAACTACTTTACTGTGTCAAGTTTCAAGAAGCTAGCAAAAACGTATTGGATTTAGAGTTCCAAATACATGTATCAATATAGGATAAAACAGAGTGAAACCTAAAAATTCAAACTGTTACAGGAAATGAACGCTTCAACAAAGAAGAACGACATTTGTGGAACCAAGTCGCCTTAGTGTACTGATCATTACCTGAAAGTATCATCCAGTTTGGGTGAAAAAAGATTTGCTGAGATTTCTGGAGATTCGTAACTTTTGGAAGCTTGGCAACCCCTCTCCATGAAAGTGGTCCTCGCCAGTCACTGCTTAGGGCTACAGCAAGAGGAAACAAAACATAGAGATAGAACGTGAAACTACTTTACTGTGTCAAGTTTCAAGAAGCTAGCACAAACCGTGTTGGATTTAGAGTTCCAAATACATGTATCAATATAGGAGAAAACAGAGTGAAACCTAAAAATTCAAACTGTTACAGGAAATGAACGCTTCAACATAGAAGAACGACATTTGGGGAACCAAGTCGCCTTAGTGTACTGATCATTACCTGAAAGTATCATCCAGTTTGGGTGAAAAAATATTTGCTGAGATTTCTGGAGATTCGTAATTTTTGGAAGCTTGGCAACCCCTTTCAATGAAAGTGTTTCTCGCCAGTCACTGCTTAGGGCTACATCATGAGGAAACAAAACCTAGAGATAGAACTTGAAACTACTTTACTGTGTCAAGTTTCAAGAAGCTAGCACAAACCGTGTTGGATTTAGAGTTCCAAATACATCTATCAATATAGGAGAAAACAGAGTGAAACCTAAAAATTCAAACTGTTACTGGAAATGAACGCTTCAACATAGAAGAACGAAATTTGGGGAACCAAGTCGACTTAGTGTACTGATCATTACCTGAAAGTATCATCCAGTTTGGGTGAAAAAATATTTGCTGAGATTTTTGGAGATTCGTAATTTTTGGAAGCTTGGCAACCCCTCTCCATGAAAGTGGTTCTCGCCAGTCACTGCTTAGGGCTACAGCAAGAGGAAACAAAACATAGAGATAGAACGTGAAACTACTTTACTGTATCAAGTTTCAAGAAGCTAGCACAAACCGTGTTGGATTTACAGTTCCAAATACATGTATCAATATAGGAGAAAACAGAGTGAAACCTAAAAATTCAAACTGTTACTGGAAATGAACGCTTCAACATAGAAGAACGAAATTTGGGGAACCAAGTCGCCTTAGTGTACTGATCATTACCTGAAAGTATCATCCAGTTTGGGTGAAAAAATATTTGCTGAGATTTCTGGAGATTCGTAATTTTTGGAAGCTTGGCAACCCCTTTCCATGAAAGTGTTTCTCGCCAGTCACTGCTTAGGGCTACATCAAGAGGAAACAAAACCTAGAGATAGAACGTGAAACTACTTTACTGTGTCAAGTTTCATGAAGCTAGCACAAACCGTGTTGGATTTAGAGTTCCAAATACATCTATCAATATAGGAGAAAACAGAGTGAAACCTAAAAATTCAAAGTGTTACTGGAAATGAACGCTTCAACATAGAAGAACGACATTTGGGGAACCAAGTCGCCTTAGTGTACTGATCATTACCTGAAAGTATCATCCAGTTTGGGTGAAAAAATATTTGCTGAGATTTCTGGAGATTCGTAACTTGGAAGCTTGGCAACCTTTTTCCATGAAAGTGTTTCTCACCAGTCACTGCTTAGGGCTACATCAAGAGGAAACAGTATATAGAGATAGAACGTGAAACTACTTTACTTTGTCAAGTTTCATGAAGCTAGCACAAACCGTGTTGGATTTAGAGTTCCAAATACATCTATCAATATAGGAGAAAACATAGTGAAACCTAAAAATTCAAAGTGTTACTGGAAATGAACGCTTCAACATAGAAGAACGACATTTGGGGAACCAAGTCGCCTTCGTGTACTGATCATTACCTGAAAGTATCATCCAGTTTGGGTGAAAAAATATTTGCTGAGATTTCTGGAGATTCGTAATTTTTGGAAGCTTGGCAACCCCTCTCCATGAAAGTGGTTCTCGCCAGTCACTGCTTAGGGCTACAGCAAGAGGAAACAAAACATAGAGATAGAACATGAAACTACTTTACTGTATCAAGTTTCAAGAAGCTAGCACAAACCGTGTTGGATTTAGAGTTCCAAATACATGTATCAATATAGGAGAAAACAGAGTGAAACCTAAAAATTCAAACTGTTACAGGAAATGAACGCTTCAACATAGAAGAACGACATTTGGGGAACCAAGTCGCCTTAGTGTACTGATCATTACCTGAAAGTATCATCCAGTTTGGGTGAAAAAATATTTGCTGAGATTTCTGGAGATTCGTAATTTTTGGAAGCTTGGCAACCCCTTTCCATGAAAGTGTTTCTCGCCAGTCACTGCTTAGGGCTACATCAAGAGGAAACAAAACCTAGAGATAGAACGTGAAACTACTTTACTGTGTCAAGTTTCAAGAAGCTAGCACAAACCGTGTTGGATTTAGAGTTCCAAATACATGTATCAATATAGGAGAAAACAGAGTGAAACCTAAAAATTCAAACTGTTACTGGAAATGAACGCTTCAACATAGAAGAACGAAATTTGGGGAACCAAGTCGCCTTAGTGTACTGATCATTACCTGAAAGTATCATCCAGTTTGGGTGAAAAAATATTTGCTGAGATTTCTGGAGATTCGTAATTTTTGGAAGCTTGGCAACCCCTCTCCATGAAAGTGGTTCTCGCCAGTCACTGCTTAGGGCTACATCAAGAGGAAACAAAACATAGAGATACAACGTGAAACTACTTTACTGTGTCAAGTTTCAAGAAGCTAGCACAAACCGTGTTGGATTTAGAGTTCCAAATACATGTATCAATATAGGAGAAAACAGAGTGAAACCTAAAAATTCAAACTGTTACTGGAAATGAACGCTTCAACATAGAAGAACGAAATTTGGGGAACCAAGTCGCCTTAGTGTACTGATCATTACCTGAAAGTATCATCCAGTTTGGGTGAAAAAATATTTGCTGAGATTTCTGGAGATTTGTAATTTTTGGAAGCTTGGCAACCCCTCTCCATGAAAGTGGTTCTCGCCAGTCACTGCTTAGGGCTACAGCAAGAGGAAACAAAACATAGAGATAGAACGTGAAACTACTTTACTGTGTCAAGTTTCAAGAAGCTAGCACAAACCGTGTTGGATTTAGAATTCCAAATACATGTATCAATATAGGAGAAAACAGAGTGAAACCTAAAAATTCAAACTGTTACTGGAAATGAACGCTTCAACATAGAAGAACGAACTTTGGGGAACCAAGTCGCCTTAGTGTACTGATCATTACCTGAAAGTATCATCCAGTTTGGGTGAAAAAATATTTGCTGAGATTTCTAGAGATTCGTAATTTTTGGAAGCTTGGCAACCCCTTTCCATGAAAGTGTTTCTCGCCAGTCACTGCTTAGGGCTACATCAAGAGGAAACACAACATAGAGATAGAACGTGAAAGTACTTTACTGTGTCAAGTTTCAAGAAGCTAGCACAAACCGTGTTGGATTTAGAGTTCCAAATACATCTATCAATATAGGAGAAAACAGAGTGAAACCTAAAAATTCAAACTGTTTCTGGAAATGAACGCTTCAACATAGAAGAACGACATTTGGGGAACCAAGTCGCCTTAGTGTACTGATCATTACCTGAAAGTATCATCCAGTTTGGGTGAAAAAATATTTGCTGAGATTTCTGGAGATTCGTAATTTTTGGAAGCTTGGCAACCCCTTTCCATGAAAGTGTTTCTCGCCAGTCACTGCTTAGGGCTACATCAAGAGGAAACAAAACATAGAGACAGAACGTGAAACTACTTTATGGTGTCAAGTTTCAAGAAGCTAGCACAAACCGTGTTGGATTTAGAGTTCCAAATACATGTATCAATATAGGAGAAAACAGAGTGAAACCTAAAAATTCAAACTGTTAGAGGAAATGAACGCTTCAACATAGAAGAACGACATTTGGGGAACCAAGTCGCCTTATTGTACTGATCATTACCTGAAAGTATCATCCAGTTTGGGTGAAAAAAGATTTGCTGAGATTTCTGGAGATTCGTAACTTTTGGAAGCTTGGCAACCCCTCTCCATGAAAGTGGTCCTCGCCAGTCACTGCTTAGGGCTACAGCAAGAGGAAACAAAACATAGAGATAGAACGTGAAACTACTTTACTGTGTCAAGTTTCAAGAAGCTAGCACAAACCGTGTTGGATTTAGAGTTCCAAATATATGTATCAATATAGGAGAAAACAGAGTGAAACCTAAAAATTCAAACTGTTACAGGAAATGAACGCTTCAACATAGAAGAACGACATTTGGGGAACCAAGTCGCCTTAGTGTACTGATCATTACCTGAAAGTATCATCCAGTTTGGGTGAAAAAATATTTGCTGAGATTTCTGGAGATTCGTAATTTTTGGAAGCTTGGCAACCCCTTTCCATGAAAGTGTTTCTCGCCAGTCACTGCTTAGGGCTACATCAAGAGGAAACAAAACCTAGATATAGAACGTGAAACTACTTTACTGTGTCAAGTTTCAAGAAGCTAGCACAAACCGTGTTGGATTTAGAGTTCCAAATACATCTATCAATATAGGAGAAAACAGAGTGAAACCTAAAAATTCAAACTGTTACTGGAAATGAACGCTTCAACATAGAAGAACGACATTTGGGGAACCAAGTCGCCTTCGTGTACCTATCATTACCTGAAAGTATCATCCAGTTTGGGTGAAAAAATATTTGCTGAGATTTCTGGAGATTCGTAACTTTTGGAAGCTTGGCAACCTTTTTCCATGAAAGTGTTTCTCGCCAGTCACTGCTTAGGGCTACATCAAGAGGAAACAGAATATAGAGATAGAACGTGAAACTACTTTACTTTGTCAAGTTTCATGAAGCTAGCACAAACCGTGTTGGATTTAGAGTTCCAAATACATCTATCAATATAGGAGAAATCAGAGTGAAACCTAAAAATTCAAATTGTTACTGGAAATGAACGCTTCAACATAGAAGAACGAAATTTGGGGAACCAAGTCGCCTTAGTGTACTGATCATTACCTGAAAGTATCATCCAGTTTGGGTGAAAAAATATTTGCTGAGATTTCTGGAGATTCGTAATTTTTGGAAGCTTTGCAACCCCTCTCCATGAAAGTGGTTCTCGACAGTCACTGCTTAGGGCTACAGCAAGAGGAAACAAAACATAGAGATAGAACGTGAAACTACTTTACTGTGTCAAGTTTCAAAAAGCTAGCACAAACCGTGTTGGATTTAGAGTTCCAAATACATGTATCAATATAGGAGAAAACAGAGTGAAACCTAAAAATTCAAACTGTTACTGGAAATGAACGCTTCAACATAGAAGAACGAACTTTGGGGAACCAAGTCGCCTTAGTGTACTGATCATTACCTGAAAGTATCATCCAGTTTGGGTGAAAAAATATTTGCTGAGATTTCTGGAGATTCGTAATTTTTGGAAGCTTGGCAACCCCTTTCCATGAAAGTGTTTCTCGCCAGTCACTGCTTAGGGCTACAGCAAGAGGAAACAAAACATAGAGATAGAACGTGAAACTACTTTACTGTGTCAAGTTTCAAGAAGCTAGCACAAACCGTGTTGGATTTAGAGTTCCAAATACATCTATCAATATAGGAGAAAACAGAGTGAAACCTAAAAATTCAAACTGTTACTGGAAATGAACGCTTCAACATAGAAGAACGAACTTTGGGGAACCAAGTCGCCTTAGTGTACTGATCATTACCTGAAAGTATCATCCAGTTTGGGTGAAAAAATATTTGCTGAGATTTCTGGAGATTCGTAATTTTTGGAAGCTTGGCAACCCCTCTCCATGAAAGTGGTTCTCGCCAGTCACTGCTTAGGGCTACAGCAAGAGGAAACAAAACCTAGAGATAGAACGTGAAACTACTTTACTGTGTCAAGTTTCAAGAAGCTAGCACAAACCGTGTTGGATTTAGAGTTCCAAATACATGTATCAATATAGGAGAAAACAGAGTGAAACCTAAAAATTCAAACTGTTACTGGAAATGAACGCTTCAACATAGAAGAACGAAATTTGGGGAACCAAGTCGCCTACGTGTACTGATCATTACCTGAAAGTATCATCCAGTTTGGGTGAAAAAAATATTTGCTGAGATTTCTGGAGATTCGTAACTTTTGGAAGCTTGGCATCCCCTTTCCATGAAAGTGTTTCTCGCCAGTCACTGCTTAGGGCTACATCAAGAGGAAACAAAACCTAGAGATAGAACGTGAAAGTACTTTACTGTGTCAAGTTTCAAGAAGCTAGCACAAACCGTGTTGGATTTAGAGTTCCAAATACATGTATCAATATAGGAGAAAACAGAGTGAAACCTAAAAATTCAAACTGTTACAAGAAATGAACGCTTCAACATAGAAGAACGACATTTGGGGAACCAAGTCGCCTTAGTGTACTGATCATTACCTGAAAGTATCATCCAGTTTGGGTGAAAAAATATTTGCTGAGATTTCTGGAGATTCGTAATTTTTGGAAGCTTGGCAACCCCTTTCCATGAAAGTGTTTCTCGCCAGTCACTGCTTAGGGCTACATCAAGAGGAAACAAAACATAGAGATAGAACTTGAAACTACTTTACTGTGTCAAGTTTCAAGAAGCTAGCACAAACCGTGTTGGATTTAGAGTTCCAAATACATCTATCAATATAGGAGAAAACAGAGTGAAACCTAAAAATTCAAACTGTTACTGGAAATGAACGCTTCAACATAGAAGAACGAACTTTGGGGAACCAAGTCGCCTTAGTGTACTGATCATTACCTGAAAGTATCATCCAGTTTGGGTGAAAAAATATTTGCTGAGATTTCTGGAGATTCGTAATTTTTGGAAGCTTGGCAACCCCTCTCCATGAAAGTGGTTCTCGCCAGTCACTGCTTAGGGCTACAGCAAGAGGAAACAAAACCTAGAGATAGAACGTGAAACTACTTTACTGTGTCAAGTTTCAAGAAGCTAGCACAAACCGTGTTGGATTTAGAGTTCCAAATACATGTATCAATATAGGAGAAAACAGAGTGAAACCTAAAAATTCAAACTGTTACTGGAAATGAACGCTTCAACATATAAGAACGAAATTTGGGGAACCAAGTCGCCTACGTGTACTGATCATTACCTGAAAGTATCATCCAGTTTGGGTGAAAAAATATTTGCTGAGATTTCTGGAGATTCGTAACTTTTGTAAGCTTGGCATCCCCTTTCCATGAAAGTGTTTCTCGCCAGTCACTGCTTAGGGCTACATCAAGAGGAAACAAAACCTAGAGATAGAACGTGAAAGTACTTTACTGTGTCAAGTTTCAAGAAGCTAGCACAAACCGTGTTGGATTTTGAGTTCCAAATGCATGTATCAATATAGGAGAAAACAGAGTGAAACCTAAAAATTCAAACTGTTACAGGAAATGAACGCTTCAACATAGAAGAACGACATTTGGGGAACCAAGTCGCCTTAGTGTACTGATCATTACCTGAAAGTATCATCCAGTTTGGGTGAAAAAATATTTGCTGAGATTTCTGGAGATTCGTAATTTTTGGAAGCTTGGCAACCCCTTTCCATGAAAGTGTTTCTCGCCAGTCACTGCTTAGGGCTACATCAAGAGGAAACAAAACATACAGATAGAACTTGAAACTACTTTACTGTGTCAAGTTTCAAGAAGCTAGCACAAACCGTGTTGGATTTAGAGTTCCAAATACATCTATCAATATAGGAGAAAACAGAGTGAAACCTAAAAATTCAAAGTGTTACTGGAAATGAACGCTTCAACATAGAAGAACGACATTTGGGGAACCAAGTCGCCTTCGTGTACTGATCATTACCTGAAAGTATCATCCAGTTTGGGTGAAAAAATATTTGCTGAGATTTCTGGAGATTCGTAATTTTTGGAAGCTTGGCAACCCCTCTCCATGAAAGTGGTTCTCGCCAGTCACTGCTTAGGGCTACAGCAAGAGGAAACAAAACATAGAGATAGAACGTGAAACTATTTTACTGTATCAAGTTTCAAGAAGCTAGCACAAACCGTGTTGGATTTAGAGTTCCAAATACATCTATCAACATAGGAGAAAACAGAGTGAAACCTAAAAATTCAAACTGTTACTGCAAATGAACGCTTCAAAATAGAAGAACGAACTTTGGGGAACCAAGTCGCCTTCGTGTACTGATCATTACCTGAAAGTATCATCCAGTTTGGGTGAAAAAATATTTGCTGAGATTTCTGGAGATTCGTAATTTTTGGAAGCTTGGCAAACCCTTTCCATGAAAGTGTTTCTCGCCAGTCACTGCTTAGGGCTACATCAAGAGGAAACAAAACATAGAGCTAGAACGTGAAACTACTTTACTGTGTCAAGTTTCAAGAAGCTAGCAAAAACGTATTGGATTTAGAGTTCCAAATACATGTATCAATATAGGATAAAACAGAGTGAAACCTAAAAATTCAAACTGTTACAGGAAATGAACGCTTCAACAAAGAAGAACGACATTTGTGGAACCAAGTCGCCTTAGTGTACTGATCATTACCTGAAAGTATCATCCAGTTTGGGTGAAAAAAGATTTGCTGAGATTTCTGGAGATTCGTAACTTTTGGAAGCTTGGCAACCCCTCTCCATGAAAGTGGTCCTCGCCAGTCACTGCTTAGGGCTACAGCAAGAGGAAACAAAACATAGAGATAGAACGTGAAACTACTTTACTGTGTCAAGTTTCAAGAAGCTAGCACAAACCGTGTTGGATTTAGAGTTCCAAATACATGTATCAATATAGGAGAAAACAGAGTGAAACCTAAAAATTCAAACTGTTACAGGAAATGAACGCTTCAACATAGAAGAACGACATTTGGGGAACCAAGTCGCCTTAGTGTACTGATCATTACCTGAAAGTATCATCCAGTTTGGGTGAAAAAATATTTGCTGAGATTTCTGGAGATTCGTAATTTTTGGAAGCTTGGCAACCCCTTTCAATGAAAGTGTTTCTCGCCAGTCACTGCTTAGGGCTACATCATGAGGAAACAAAACCTAGAGATAGAACTTGAAACTACTTTACTGTGTCAAGTTTCAAGAAGCTAGCACAAACCGTGTTGGATTTAGAGTTCCAAATACATCTATCAATATAGGAGAAAACAGAGTGAAACCTAAAAATTCAAACTGTTACTGGAAATGAACGCTTCAACATAGAAGAACGAAATTTGGGGAACCAAGTCGACTTAGTGTACTGATCATTACCTGAAAGTATCATCCAGTTTGGGTGAAAAAATATTTGCTGAGATTTTTGGAGATTCGTAATTTTTGGAAGCTTGGCAACCCCTCTCCATGAAAGTGGTTCTCGCCAGTCACTGCTTAGGGCTACAGCAAGAGGAAACAAAACATAGAGATAGAACGTGAAACTACTTTACTGTATCAAGTTTCAAGAAGCTAGCACAAACCGTGTTGGATTTAGAGTTCCAAATACATGTATCAATATAGGAGAAAACAGAGTGAAACCTAAAAATTCAAACTGTTACTGGAAATGAACGCTTCAACATAGAAGAACGAAATTTGGGGAACCAAGTCGCCTTAGTGTACTGATCATTACCTGAAAGTATCATCCAGTTTGGGTGAAAAAATATTTGCTGAGATTTCTGGAGATTCGTAATTTTTGGAAGCTTGGCAACCCCTTTCCATGAAAGTGTTTCTCGCCAGTCACTGCTTAGGGCTACATCAAGAGGAAACAAAACCTAGAGATAGAACGTGAAACTACTTTACTGTGTCAAGTTTCATGAAGCTAGCACAAACCGTGTTGGATTTAGAGTTCCAAATACATCTATCAATATAGGAGAAAACAGAGTGAAACCTAAAAATTCAAAGTGTTACTGGAAATGAACGCTTCAACATAGAAGAACGACATTTGGGGAACCAAGTCGCCTTAGTGTACTGATCATTACCTGAAAGTATCATCCAGTTTGGGTGAAAAAATATTTGCTGAGATTTCTGGAGATTCGTAACTTTTGGAAGCTTGGCAACCTTTTTCCATGAAAGTGTTTCTCACCAGTCACTGCTTAGGGCTACATCAAGAGGAAACACAATATAGAGATAGAACGTGAAACTACTTTACTTTGTCAAGTTTCATGAAGCTAGCACAAACCGTGTTGGATTTAGAGTTCCAAATACATGTATCAATATAGGAGAAAACAGAGTGAAACCTAAAAATTCAAACTGTTACAGGAAATGAACGTTTCAACATAGAAGAACGACATTTGGGGAACCAAGTCGCCTTAGTGTACTGATCTTTACCTGAAAGTATCATCCAGTTTGTGTGAAAAAATATTTGCTGAGATTTCTGGAGATTCGTAATTTTTGGAAGCTTGGCAACCCCTTTCCATGAAAGTGTTTCTCGCCAGTCACTGCTTAGGGCTACATCAAGAGGAAACAAAACCTAGAGATAGAACGTGAAACTACTTTTCTGTGTCAAGTTTCAAGAAGCTAGCACAAACCGTGTTGGATTTAGAGTTCCAAATACATGTATCAATATAGGAGAAAACAGAGTGAAACCTAAAAATTCAAACTGTTACTGGAAATGAACGCTTCAACATAGAAGAACGAAATTTGGGGAACCAAGTCGCCTTAGTGTACTGATCATTACCTGAAAGTATCATCCAGTTTGGGTGAAAAAATATTTGCTGAGATTTCTGGAGATTCGTAATTTTTGGAAGCTTGGCAACCCCTCTCCATGAAAGTGGTTCTCGCCAGTCACTGCTTAGGGCTACATCAAGAGGAAACAAAACATAGAGATACAACGTGAAACTACTTTACTGTGTCAAGTTTCAAGAAGCTAGCACAAACCGTGTTGGATTTAGAGTTCCAAATACATGTATCAATATAGGAGAAAACAGAGTGAAACCTAAAAATTCAAACTGTTACTGGAAATGAACGCTTCAACATAGAAGAACGAAATTTGGGGAACCAAGTCGCCTTAGTGTACTGATCATTACCTGAAAGTATCATCCAGTTTGGGTGAAAAAATATTTGCTGAGATTTCTGGAGATTTGTAATTTTTGGAAGCTTGGCAACCCCTCTCCATGAAAGTGGTTCTCGCCAGTCACTGCTTAGGGCTACAGCAAGAGGAAACAAAACATAGAGATAGAACGTGAAACTACTTTACTGTGTCAAGTTTCAAGAAGCTAGCACAAACCGTGTTGGATTTAGAGTTCCAAATACATGTATCAATATAGGAGAAAACAGAGTGAAACCTAAAAATTCAAACTGTTACTGGAAATGAACGCTTCAACATAGAAGAACGAACTTTGGGGAACCAAGTCGCCTTAGTGTACTGATCATTACCTGAAAGTATCATCCAGTTTGGGTGAAAAAATATTTGCTGAGATTTCTAGAGATTCGTAATTTTTGGAAGCTTGGCAACCCCTTTCCATGAAAGTGTTTCTCGCCAGTCACTGCTTAGGGCTACATCAAGAGGAAACACAACATAGAGATAGAACGTGAAAGTACTTTACTGTGTCAAGTTTCAAGAAGCTAGCACAAACCGTGTTGGATTTAGAGTTCCAAATACATCTATCAATATAGGAGAAAACAGAGTGAAACCTAAAAATTCAAACTGTTTCTGGAAATGAACGCTTCAACATAGAAGAACGACATTTGGGGAACCAAGTCGCCTTAGTGTACTGATCATTACCTGAAAGTATCATCCAGTTTGGGTGAAAAAATATTTGCTGAGATTTCTGGAGATTCGTAATTTTTGGAAGCTTGGCAACCCCTTTCCATGAAAGTGTTTCTCGCCAGTCACTGCTTAGGGCTACATCAAGAGGAAACAAAACATAGAGACAGAACGTGAAACTACTTTATGGTGTCAAGTTTCAAGAAGCTAGCACAAACCGTGTTGGATTTAGAGTTCCAAATACATGTATCAATATAGGAGAAAACAGAGTGAAACCTAAAAATTCAAACTGTTAGAGGAAATGAACGCTTCAACATAGAAGAACGACATTTGGGGAACCAAGTCGCCTTAGTGTACTGATCATTACCTGAAAGTATCATCCAGTTTGGGTGAAAAAATATTTGCTGAGATTTCTGGAGATTCGTAACTTTTGGAAGCTTGGCAACCTTTTTCCATGAAAGTGTTTCTCACCAGTCACTGCTTAGGGCTACATCGAGAGGAAACAGAATATAGAGATAGAACGTGAAACTACTTTACTTTGTCAAGTTTCATGAAGCTAGCACAAACCGTGTTGGATTTAGAGTTCCAAATACATCTATCAATATAGGAGAAAACAGAGTGATACCTAAAAATTCAAAGTGTTACTGGAAATCAACGCTTCAACATAGAAGAACGACATTTGGGGAACCAAGTCGTCTTCGTGTACTGATCATTACCTGAAAGTATCATCCAGTTTGGGTGAAAAAATATTTGCTGAGATTTCTGGAGATTCGTAATTTTTGGAAGCTTGGCAACCCCTCTCCATGAAAATTGTCCTCGCCAGTCACTGCTTAGGGCTACATCAAGAGGAAACAAAACATAGAGATAGAACGTGAAACTACTTTACTGTGTCAAGTTTCAAGAAGCTAGCACAAACCGTGTTGGATTTAGAGTTCCAAATACATGTATCAATATAGGAGAAAACAGAGTGAAACCTAAAAATTCAAACTGTTACTGGAAATGAACGCTTCAACATAGAAGAACGAAATTTGGGGAACCAAGTCGCCTTAGTGTACTGATCATTACCTGAAAGTATCATCCAGTTTGGGTGAAAAAATATTTGCTGAGATTTCTGGAGATTCGTAATTTTTGGAAGCTTGGCAACCCCTCTCCATGAAAGTGGTTCTCGCCAGTCACTGCTTAGGGCTACAGCAAGAGGAAACAAAACATAGAGATAGAACGTGAAACTACTTTACTGTGTCAAGTTTCAAGAAGCTAGCACAAACCGTGTTGGATTTAGAGTTCCAAATACATGTATCAATATAGGAGAAAACAGAGTGAAACCTAAAAATTCAAACTGTTACAGGAAATGAACGCTTCAACATAGAAGAACGACATTTGGGGAACCAAGTCGCCTTAGTGTACTGATCATTACCTGAAAGTATCATCCAGTTTGGGTGAAAAAATATTTGCTGAGATTTCTGGAGATTCGTAATTTTTGGAAGCTTGGCAACCCCTTTCCATGAAAGTGTTTCTCGCCAGTCACTGCTTAGGGCTACATCAAGAGGAAACACAACATACAGATAGAACTTGAAACTACTTTACTGTGTCAAGTTTCAAGAAGCTAGCACAAACCGTGTTGGATTTAGAGTTCCAAATACATCTATCAATATAGGAGAAAACAGAGTGAAACCTAAAAATTCAAACTGTTACTGGAAATGAACGCTTCAACATAGAAGAACGAAATTTGGGGAACCAAGCCGACTTAGTGTACTGATCATTACCTGAAAGTATCATCCAGTTTGGGTGAAAAAATATTTGCTGAGATTTTTGGAGATTCGTAATTTTTGGAAGCTTGGCAACCCCTCTCCATGAAAGTGGTTCTCGCCAGTCACTGCTTAGGGCTACAGCAAGAGGAAACAAAACATAGAGATAGAACGTGAAACTACTTTACTGTATCAAGTTTCAAGAAGCTAGCACAAACCGTGTTGGATTTAGAGTTCCAAATACATGTATCAATATAGGAGAAAACAGAGTGAAACCTAAAAATTCAAACTGTTACTGGAAATGAACGCTTCAACATAGAAGAACGAAATTTGGGGAACCAAGTCGCCTTAGTGTACTGATCATTACCTGAAAGTATCATCCAGTTTGGGTGAAAAAATATTTGCTGAGATTTCTGGAGATTCGTAATTTTTGGAAGCTTGGCAACCCCTTTCCATGAAAGTGTTTCTCGCCAGTCACTGCTTAGGGCTACATCAAGAGGAAACAAAACCTAGAGATAGAACGTGAAACTTCTTTACTGTGTCAAGTTTCAAGAAGCTAGCACAAACCGTGTTGGATTTAGAGTTCCAAATACATGTATCAATATAGGAGAAAACAGAGTGAAACCTAAAAATTCAAACTGTTACTGGAAATGAACGCTTCAACATAGAAGAACGAAATTTGGGGAACCAAGTCGCCTTAGTGTACTGATCATTACCTGAAAGTATCATCCAGTTTGGGTGAAAAAATATTTGCTGAGATTTCTGGAGATTCGTAATTTTTGGAAGCTTGGCAACCCCTCTCCATGAAAGTGGTTCTCGCCAGTCACTGCTTAGGGCTACAGCAAGAGGAAACAAAACATAGAGATACAACGTGAAACTACTTTACTGTGTCAAGTTTCATGAAGCTAGCACAAACCGTGTGGGATTTAGAGTTCCAAATACATGTATCAATATAGTAGAAATCAGAGTGAAACCTAAAAATTCAAACTGTTACAGGAAATGAACGCTTCAACATAGAAGAACGATATTTGGGGAACCAAGTCGCCTTAGTGTACTGATCATTACCTGAAAGTAACATCCAGTTTGGGTGAAAAAATATTTGCTGAGATTTCTGGAGATTCGTAACTTTTGGAAGCTTGGCAACCTTTTTCCATGAAAGTGTTTCTCACCAGTCACTGCTTAGGGCTACATCAAGAGGAAACAGAATATAGAGAT